>NC_057811.1:33454978-33754978 GCF_018294505.1 Triticum aestivum | reverse complement strand
TTGACACTGATACAGATGATTCTAAGTCTCAATCTAGATACATATTGAAAGTGGGAGCTATTAGCTAGAGTAGGTCCGTACAGAGCATTGTAGACATAGAAATTTGCAAAATACTTACGGATCTGAATGTGACAGACCCGTTGACTAAAATTATCTCACAAGCAAAACATGATCACACATTAGTACTCTTTGGGTGTTAATCACATAGCAATGTGAACTAGATTATTGACTCTAGTAAACCCTTTGGGTGTTAGTCACATGACGATGTGAACTATGGGTGTTAATCACATGGTGGTGTGAACTATTGATGTTAAATCACATGGCGATGTGATCTAGATTATTGACTCTAGTGCAAGTGGGAGACTGAAGGAAATATACCCTAGAGGCAATAATAAAGTTATTATTTATTTCCTTATTTCATGATAAATTTTTATTATTCATGCTAGAATTGTATTAACCGGAAACATAATACATGTGTGAATACATAGACAAACATAGTGTCACTAGTATGCCTCTACTTGACTAGCTCGTTAATCGAAGATGGTTGAGTTTCCTTGCCATGGACATGAGTTGTCATTTGATTAACGGGATCACATCATTAGGAGAATGATGTGATTGACTTGACCCATTCCGTTAGCTTAGCACTTGATTGTTTAGTATGTTGCTATTGCTTTCTTCATGACTTATACATGTTCCTATGACTATGAGATTATGCAACTCCCGTTTACCGGAGGAACACTTTGTGTGCTACCAAACGTCACAACGTAAATGGGTGATTATAAAGGTGCTCTACAGGTGTCTCCGAAGGTACTTGTTGGGTTGGCGTATTTCGAGAATAGGATTTGTCACTCTGATTGTCGGAGAGGTATCTCTGGGCCCACTTGGTAATGCACATCACTATAAGCCTTGCAAGCATTGTAACTAATGAGTTAGTTATGGGATGATGTATTACGGAACGAGTAAAGAGACTTTCCGGTAACGAGATTGAACTAGGTATTGAGATACCGACGATCAAATCTCGGGTAAGTAACATACCGATGACAAAAGGAACAACGTATGTTGTTATGCGGTTTGACCGATAAAGATCTTCGTAGAATATGTGGGAGCCAATATGAGCATCCAGGTTCCGCTATTGGTTATTGACTGGAGACGTGTCTCGGTCATGTCTACATAGTTCTCGAACCCGTAGGGTCCGCACGCTTAAAGTTCGATGAAGGTTATATTATGAGTTTATGTGTTTTGATGTACCGAAGGTAGTTCGGAGTCCCGGATGTGATCATGGACATGACGAGGAGTCTCGAAATGGTCGAGACATAAAGATCGATATATTGGACGACTATATTTGGACACCGGAATGGTTCCGGGTGAGATCGGGATAATACCGGATCACCGGGAGGTTATCGGAACCCCCCGGGAGGTATATGGGCCTTAATGGGCTTTAGTGGAAAGGAGGGGAAAGGAGCAAGGGAGGGGGCGCCCCCCCAAGCCCAATCCGAATTGGGAGGGGGGCCGGCCCCCCTTTCCTCCCTCCCTCCTTCCTCTTCCTTCCCTCTCCCTCTCCAAATAGGAAAAGGAGGAGTCCTACTCCCAGTGGGAGTAGGACTCCCCCCTTGGGCGCGCCTCCTCCTCCTGGCCGGCCCTCTCCTCCCCTCCTTTATATACGGAGGAGGGGGGCACCCCATAGACACAACAATTGATCCCTTGGATCTCTTAGCCGTGTGCGGTGCCCCCTCCACCATAATCCACCTTGATAATATCGTAGCGGTGCTTAGGCGAAGCCCTGCATCGGTAGAACATCATCATCGTCACCACGCCGTCGTGCTGACGGAACTCTCCCTCAAAGCTCGGCTGGAACGGAGTTCGAGGGACGTCATCGAGTTGAACGTGTGCTGAACTCGGAGGTGCCGTGTGTTCGGTACTTGATCGGTCGGATCGTGAAGACGTACGACTACATCAACCGCGTTGTGCTAACGCTTGCGCTTTCGGTCTACGAGGGTACGTGGACACACTCTCCCCTCTCGTTTCTATGCATCACCATGATCTTGCGTGTGCGTAGGAATTTTTTTGAAATTACTACGTTCCCCAACAGTTGCACATTTTGCACTCATATTGTCCACCTAGTCACTACTAGGGAAAACCTTATACCCAGAAAATTACCAGTAGCGCGGGTCAAAAAGAAGCACAACTACAATTTACCACTAGCGCGCGGCAAAATAACGCGCTACAGCTAAGTTTGTACCAGTAGCGCGTCTCAGGGAAGAAGCACTACAACTACAGTTCCCCTACTGTTCTCGCCAGGCTACCAATAGTAGTAGCGAGCTTAAGCAAAGCGCGCTGCTGCTAAGATTGTTGTAGCAACGTGTTTACGCAGAAAGTGCTACTGCTAATGAAAGGAAAATAAAATGAAAAACATATAGAAAAGTAAATGAATATGAAAGAAATAGAAAAATGGGAAGGAAAAAATGTGAAGGAAAATAAATGAAAAAGAAAAATAAAGGAGAAAGGAGTAGAAGCAGCGTGCTTTCAGGACAGGCGCTATAGCTAACTTAGCAGTAGCGCGTGTTTTCATCCAGCTCTATAGCTAAGTTAGCTATAGCTAATGTAGCAGTAGCGCTTTTCCTGGAACACGCTGATAACCCACAAGTATAGGGGATCGTTTGTAGCCTTCTTCGATAAATATGAGTGTCGAACCCAACGAGGAGCTAAAGGCAAAACAAATATTCCCTCAAGTTCTATCGACCACCGATACAACTCTACGCACACTTAACGTTTGCTTTACCTAAAACAAGTATGAAACTATTTTGCAAGAATAAAACTATGAGTACTTTGCGAGAATGAAACTATGAATAAATTGCAAGGTAGTAAAAGTGGATAGCTTTTGTCAATGAGAAAGTCATTTGTCCCTAGGCAATCGATAACAAGTACCGGTAATCATTCTTGTAATTTTATATGAGGGAGAGGCATGAGCTAACATACTTTCGCTACTTGGATCATATGCACTTATGATTGGAACTCTAGCAAGCATCCGCAACTACTAAAGATCATTAAGGTCGTGAAACCCAACCATAGCATTAAGTGTCAAGTCCCCTTTACTCATATACGTCATACCCCACTTACTCGGGTTTAAGCTTCTATCACTCTCGCAACCCACCATAAGCGAACCATGAACATATTGCAACACCCTACAGCGGGGGCCCCTCACGTTTGCACGAGAACGGAGGGCACCATAGGACAACAACATAAATAAAATATACAATCATACCAACCAAGATCACGATTAACCCATAGGACAAAACGGATATACTCAAACATCATAGGATAACCATAAATCATTGGGAAATAATATATGGAGTTGAGCACCATGTTTATGAAGGAAATATGCCCTAGAGGCAATAATAAAGTATTATATATTTCCTTATATCATGATAAATGTTTATTATTCATGCTAGAATTGTATTAACCGGAAACATAATACATGTGAATACATAGACAAACAGAGTGTCACTAGTATGCCTCTACTTGACTAGCTCATTAATCAAAGATGGTTATGTTTCCTAGCCATAGACATGAGTTGTCATTTGATTAACGGGATCACCTCATTAGGAGAATGACGTGATTGACTTGACCCATTCCGTTAGCTTAGCACCCGATCGTTTAGTATGTTGCTATTGCTTTCTTCATGACTTATACATGTTCCTATGACTATGAGATTATGCAACTCCCGTTTACCGGAGGAACACTTTGTGTGCTACCAAACGTCACAACATAAATGGGTGATTATAAAGGTGCTCTACAGGTGTCTCCAAAGGTACTTGTTGGGTTGGCGTATTTCGAGATTAGGATTTGTCACTCCAATTGTCGGAGAGGTATCTCTGGGCCCACTCGGTAATGCACATCACTATAAGCCTTGCAAGCATTGTGACTAATGAGTTAGTTGTGGGATGATGTGTTACGGAACGAGTAAAGAGACTTGCCGGTAACGAGATTGAACTAGGTATCGAGATACCGACGATCAAATCTCGGGCAAGTAACATACCGGTGACAAAGGGAACAACGTATGTTGTTATGCGGTCTGACCGATAAAGATCTTCGTAGAATATGTGGGAGCCAATATGGGCATCCAGGTCCCGCTATTGGTTATTGACCGGAGACGTGTCTCGGTCATGTCTACATAGTTCTCGAACCCGTAGGGTCCGCACGCTTAACGTTACGATGACAGTTTTATTGAGTTTTGATGTACCGAAGGAGTTCGGAGTCCGGAATGAGATCGGGGATGTGACGAGGAGTCTCGAAATGGTCGAGACGTAAAGATCAATATATTGGACGACTATATTCAGACTTCGGAAAGGTTCCGAGTGATTCGGGTATTTTTCCGGAGTACCGGAGAGTTACGGGAATTCGTATTGGGCCTTAATGGGCCATACAGGAAAGGAGAGAAAGGCCTCAAAAGGTGGCCGCACCCCTCCCCATGGTCTGGTCCGAATTGGACTAGGGAAGGGGGGCGCACCCTTCCTTCTTTCTCCTTCCCCCTTCCCTTCTCCTACTCCCACAAGGAAAGGAGGACTCCTACTCCCGGTGGGAGTAGGACTCCCCCCTATGGCGCGCCTCTCCCCTTGGCCGGCTGCCTCCCCCTTGCTCCTTTATATACGGGGGCAGGGGGGCACCCCAGAGACACAACAATTGATCCTTCAGATCTATTAGCCGTGTGCGTTGCCCCCCTCCACCATATTACACCTCGATAATACCGTTGCGGAGCTTAGGCGAAGCCCTGCATCGGTGGAACATCATCATCGTCACCACGCTGTCGTGCTGACGAAACTCTCCCTCAACACTGGCTGGATCGGAGTTCGAGGGACGTCATCGAGCTGAACGTGTGTAGAACTCGGAGGTGTCGTACGTTCGGTACTTGATCGGTCGGATCGTGAAGACGTACGACTACATCAACCGCGTTGTGATAACGCTTCCGCTGTCGGTCTACGAGGGTACATGGACAACACTCTCCCCTCTCGTTGCTATGCATCACCATGATCTTGCGTGCGCGTAGGAATTTTTTTGAAATTACTACGTTCCCCAATAGTGGCATCCGAGCCTGGTTTTATGCGTTGATGCTATGCACGAGTAGAACACAAGTGAGTTGTGGGCGATATAAGTCATACTGCTTATCAGCATGTCATACTTTGGTTCAGCAGTATTGTGAGATGAAGCGGCCCGGACCGACATTACGCGTACGCTTACGCGAGACTGGTTTCACCGTTGCGAGCACTCGTTGCTTAAAGGTGACCGGCGGGTGTCTGTCTCTCTCACTTTAGTTGAACCGAGTGTGGCTACGCCCGGTCCTTGCGAAGGTTAAAACAGCACCAACTTGACAAACTATCGTTGTGGTTTTGATGCGTAGGTAAGAACGGTTCTTGCTAAGCCGTAGCAGCCACGTAAAATATGCAACAACAAAGTAGAGGACGTCTAACTTGTTTTTGCAGGGCATGTTGTGATGTGATATGGTCAAGACATGATGTGATATAATGTGTTGTATGAGATGATCATGTTTTGTAACCGAGTTATCGGCAACTGGCAGGAGCCATATGGTTGTCGCTTTATTGTATGAGATGCAATCACCATGTAATAGTTTTACTTTATCACTAAGCGGTAGCGATAGTCGTAAAAGCAATAAGTTCGCGAGACGACAGCGATGCTACGATGGAGATCAAGGTGTCGCGCCGGTGACGATGGTGATCATGACGGTGCTTCGGAGATGGAGATCACAAGCACGGTGCTTCGGAGATGGAGATCACAAGCACAAGATGATGATGGCCATATCATATCACTTGTATTGATTGCATGTGATGTTAATCCTTTATGCATCTTATCTTGCTTTGTTTGACGGTAGCATTATAAGATGATCCTTCACTAAATTATCAAAGTATAAGTGTTCTCCCTGAGTATGCACCGTTGCGAAAGTTCTTCGTGCTGAGACACCACGTGATGATCGGGTGTGATAGGCTCTACGTTCAAATACAACGGGTGCAAAACAGTTGCACACGCGGAATACTCAGGTTAAACTTGACGAGCCTAGCATATAACAGATATGGCCTCGGAACACGGAGACCGAAAGGTCGAGCGTGAATCATATAGTAGATATGATCAACATAGTGATGTTCACCATTGAAACTACTCCATCTCACGTGATGATCGGACATGGTTTAGTTGATATGGATCACGTGATCACTTAGAGGATTAGAGGGATGTCTATCTAAGTGGGAGTTCTTAAGTAATATGATTAATTGAACTTGAATTTATCATGAACTTAGTCCTGATAGTATTTTGCAAATTATGTTGTAGATCAATAGCTCGCGTTGTTGCTTCCCTGTGTTTATTTTTGATATGTTCCTAGAGAAAATTATGTTGAAAGATGTTAGTAGCAAAGATGCGGATTGGATCCGTGATCTGAGGATTATCCTCATTGCTGCACAGAAAAATTATGTCCTTGATGCACCGCTAGGTGACAAACCTATTGCAGGAGCAGATGCAGACGTTATGAACGTTTGGCTAGCTCAATATGATGACTACTTGATAGTTTAGTGCACCATGCTTAACGGCTTAGAATCGGGACTTCAAAGACGTTTTGAACGTCATGGACCATATGAGATGTTCCAGGAGTTGAAGTTAATATTTCAAGCAAATACCCGAGTTGAGAGATATGAAGTCTCCAACAAGTTCTATAGCTAAAAGATGGAGGAGAATCGCTCAACTAGTGAGCATGTGCTCAGATTGTCTGGGTACTACAATCGCTTGAATCAAGTGGGAGTTAATCTTCTAGATAAAATAGTGATTGACAGAATTCTCTAGTCACCATCACCAAGTTAGTAGAACTTCGTGATGAACTATAGTATGCAAGGGATGACGAAAGTAATTCCCGAGCTCTTCGTGATGCTGAAATCGACGAAGGTAGAAATCAAGAAAAACATCAAGTGTTGATGGTTGGTGAGACCACTAGTTTCAAGAAAAGGGCAAAGGGAAGAGGGGAACTTCAAAAAGAACGGCAAGCAAGTTGCTGCTCAAGTGAAGAAGCCTAAGTCTGGTCCTAAGCCTGAGACTAAGTGCTTCTACTGCAAAGGGACTGGTCACTGGAAGCGGAACTACCCCAACTATTTGGTGGATAAGAAGGATGGCAAAGTGAACAAAGGTATATTTGATATACAGATTATTGATGTGTACTTTACTAGTGTTTATAGCAACCCCTCGGTAATTGATACTAGTTCAGTTGCTAAGAGTAGTAACTCGAAACGGGAGTTGCAGAATAAACAGAGACTAGTAAAAGGCGAGGTGACGATGTGTGTTGGAAGTAGTTCCAAGATTGATATGATCATCATCGCACACTCCCTATACTTTCGGGATTAGTGTTGAAACTAAATAAAGTGTTATTTGGTGTTTGCGTTGAGCATGAATATGATTTGATCATATTTATTGCAATACAGTTATTCATTTAAGTTAGAGAACAATTGTTGTTCTGTTTACATGAATAAAACCTTCTATGGTCATACACACCAACGAAAATGGTTTGGTGGATCTCGATCGTATTGATACACATATTCATAATATTGAAGCCAAAAGATGCAAAGTTAATAATGATAGTGCAACTTATTTGTGGCACTACCGTTTAGGTCATATTGGTGTAAAGCGCATGAAGAAACTCCATACTGATGGGATTTTGGAATCACTTGATTATGAATCACTTGATCTTGCGAACCGTGCCTCATGGGCAAGATGACTAATACGCCATTCTCCGGAACTATGGAGAGAGCAACAGATTTGTTGGAAAACATACATACAGATGTATGTGGTCCGATGAATATTGAGGCTCGTAGCAGGTATCATTAATTTCTGACCTTCACAGATAATTTGAGCAGATATGGGTATATCTACTTAATGAAACAGAAGTCTGAAACATTTGAAAGGTTCATATAATTTCAGAGTGAAGTGGAAAATCATCGTAACAAGAAAATAAAGTTTCTTCGATCTGATCGTGGAGAAGAGCATTTGAGTTACGAGTTTGGCCTTCAGTAAAAACAATGTGAAATAGTTTCACTACTCACGCCACCTGGAACACCACAGTGTAATGGTGTGTCCGAACATCGTAACCGTACTTTATTAGATATGGTGCAATATATGATGTCTCTTACCGATCTACCACTATCGTTTTGGGGTTATGCATTAAAGACATCTACATTCACGTTAAATAGGGTACCACCTAAATCCGTTGAGATGACATCTTATGAACTGTGGTTTGGCAAAAACCAAAGTTGTCGTTTCTTAAAGTTTGGGGTTGCGATGCTTATGTGAAAAAGTTTCATCCTGATAAGCTCAAACCCAAATCGGAGAAATGTGTCTTCATAGGATACCCAAAGGAGACAGTTGGGAACACCTTCTATCACAGATCCGAAGGCAAGACATTCGTTGCTAAGTATGGATCCTTTCTAGAGAAGGAGTTTCTCTCGAAAGAAGTGAATGGGAGGAAAGTAGAACTTGATGAGGTAACTGTACCTGCTCCCTTATTGGAAAGTAGTTCATCACAAAAATCTGTTCCTGTGACTCCTACACCAATTAGTGAGGAAGTTAATGATGATGATCATGTAACTTCAGATCAAGTACTACCAAACCTCGTAGGTAAACCAGAGTAAGATCCGCACCAGAGTGGTACGGTAATCCTGTTCTGGATGTTATGTTACTAGACCATGAAGAACCTACGAACTATGAAGAAGCGATGGTGAGCCCAGATTCCGCAAAATGGCTTGAGGCCATGAAATCTGAAATGAGATCTATGTATGAGAGCAAAGTATGGACTTTGATTGACTTGCCCAATGATCGGCGAGCCATTGAGATTAAATGGATCTTCAAGAGGAAGACGGACGCTGCTACTATCTACAAAGCTAGAATTGTCGCAAAAGGTTTTCGACAAGTTTAAGGTGTTGACTACGATGAGAGATTCTCACTCGTATCTATGCTTAAGTCTGTCCGAATCATGTTAGCAATTGCCGCATTTTATGAAATCTGGCAGATGGATAAACAAAACTGCATTCCTTAATGGATTTATTAAAGAAGAGTTGTATATGATGCAACCAGAAGGTTTTGTCAATCCTAAAGGTGCTAACAAAATATGCAAGCTCCAGCGATCCATCTATGGACTGGTGCAAGCATCTCGGAGTTAGAATATACACTTTGATAAGTTGATCAAAGGATATAGTTTTATACAGACTTGCGGTGAAGCCTGTATTTACAAGAAAGTGAGTGGGAGCACTACAGCATTTCTGATAAGTATATGTGAATGACATATTGTTGATCGGAAATAATGTAGAATTATTCTGCAAAGCATAAAGGAGTGTTTGAAAGGAGTTTTTCAAAGAAAGACCTCGGTGAAGCTGCTTACATATTGAGCATCAAGATCTATAGAGATAGATCAAGACGCTTGATAAGTTTTTTCAATGAGTATATACCTTGTCAAGATTTTGAAATAGTTCAAAATGGAACAGTCAAAGAAAGAGTTCTTGCCTGTGTTACAAGGTGTGAAATTGAGTAAGACTCAAAGCCCGACCACGGCAGAAGATAGAAAGAGAATGAAAGTCATTCCCTATGCCTCAGCCATAGGTTCTATAAAGTATGCCATGCTGTGTACCAGATCTATTGTATACCCTACACTGATTTTGGCAAGGGAGTACAATAGTGATCTAGGAGTAGATCACTGGACAGCGGTCAAAATTTTCCTTAGTGGAATAAGGATATGTTTCTCGATTATGCAGGTGACAAAAAGTTCGTCGTAAAGGGTTACGTCGATGCAAGTTTTGACACTGATCCAGATGATTCTAAGTCTCAATCTAGATACATATTGAAAGTGGGAGCAATTAGCTAGAGTAGCTCCGTGCAGAGCATTGTAGACATAGAAATTTGCAAAATACTTACGGATCTGAATGTGATAGACCCGTTGACTAAAATTATCTCACAAAACATGATCACACCTTAGTACTCTTCGGTTGTTAATCACATAGCGATGTGAACTAGATTATTGACACTAGTAAACCCTTTGAGTGTTGGTCACATAGAGATGTGAACTATGGGTGTTAATCACATGGTGATGTGAATTATTGATGTTAAATCACATGGAGATGTGAACTAGATTATTGACTCTACTGCAAGTGGGAGACTGAAGGAAATATGCCCTAGAGGCAATAATAAAGTATTATATATTTTCTTATATCATGATAAATGTTTATTATTCATGCTAGAATTGTATTAACCGGAAACATAATGCATGTGTGAATACATAGACAAACAGAGTGTCACTAGTATGCCTCTACTTGACTAGCTCATTAATCAAAATGTTTCCTAGCCATAGACATGAGTTGTCATTTGATTAACGAGATCACCTCATTAGGAGAATGACGTGATTGACTTGACCCATTCCGTTAGCTTAGCACCCGATCGTTTAGTATGTTGCTATTGCTTTCTTCATGACTTATACATGTTCCTATGACTATGAGATTATGCAACTCCTGTTTACCGGAGGAACACTTTGTGTGCTACCAAACGTCACAACGTAAATGGGTGATTATAAAGGTGCTCTACAGGTGTCTCCAAAGGTACTTGTTGGGTTGGCGTATTTCGAGATTAGGATTTGTCACTCCAATTGTCGGAGAGGTATCTCTGGGACCACTCGGTAATGCACATCACTATAAGCCTTGCAAGCATTGTGACTAATGAGTTAGTTGCGGGATGATGTGTTACGGAACGAGTAAAGAGACTTGCCGGTAACGAGATTGAACTAGGTATCGAGATACCGACGATCAAATCTCGGGCAAGTAACATACCGGTGACAAAGGGAACAACGTATGTTGTTATGCGGTCTGACCGATAAAGATCTTCGTAGAATATGTGGGAGCCAATATGGGCATCCAAGTCCCGCTATTGGTTATTGACCGGAGACGTGTCTCGGTCATGTCTACATAGTTCTCGAACCCGTAGGGTCCGCACGCTTAACGTTACGATGACAGTTTTATTGAGTTTTGATGTACCGAAGGAGTTCGGAGTCCGGGATGAGATCGGGGATATGACGAGGAGTCTCGAAATGGTCGAGACGTAAAGATCGATATATTGGACGACTATATTCGGACTTCGGAAAGGTTCCGAGTGATTCGGATATTTTTTGGAGTACCGGAGAGTTACGGAAATTCGTATTGGGCCTTAATGGGCCATACGGGAAAGGAGAGAAAGGCCTCAAAAGGTGGCCGCACCCCTCCCCATGGTCTGGTCCGAATTGGACTAGGGAAGGGGGGCGCACCCTTCCTTCTTTCTCCTTCCCCCTTCCCTTCTCCTACTCCCACAAGGAAAGGAGGAGTCCTACTCCCGGTGGGAGTAGGACTCCCCCCTATGGCGCACCTCTCCCCTTGGCCGGCTGCCTCCCCCTTGCTCCTTTATATACGGGGGCAGGGGGCACCCCAGAGACACAACAATTGATCCTTCAGATCTCTTAGCCGTGTGCGGTGCCCCCCTCCACCATATTACACCTCGATAATACCGTTGCGGAGCTTAGGCGAAGCCCTGCGTCGGTGGAACATCATCATCGTCACCACGCCGTCGTGCTGACGAAACTCTCCCTCAACACTCGGCTGGATCGGAGTTCGAGGGACGTCATCGAGCTGAACGTGTGTAGAACTCAGAGGTGTCGTACGCTCGGTACTTGATCGGTCGGATCATGAAGACGTACGACTACATCAACCGCGTTGTGATAACGCTTCCACTGTCGGTCTACGAGGGTACGTGGACAACACTCTCCCCTCTCGTTGCTATGCATCACCATGATCTTGCGTGTGCGTAGGAAATGTTTTGAAATTACTACGTTCCCCAACAGTTTAAGTAGAGATTACAACGGGGAGAAGGGGTGTTAAACCGCTGCATAGAGGGGGAGAGAGTTGGTGTTGACGGTAGCAGGATTGTTGATGTAGATCGTCGTCACGATCCTAGCCCCGGCGACACTCCGGCGCCACCGGGAGAGAGGGGGAGAGACCCCCCTCCTTATTCTTCTTCCTTGGCCTCCCCCCCTAGATGGGAGGAGGGTTCTCCCTCTGGTCCATGGCCTCCATGGCGGCGGAGGGGCAGGAGCCCCTCATGAGATTGGATCTCCCTCTCTGTTCTCTTCTGTTTCGCGCTCCCCTGATCTGGCAAAAAACCGTTTCTTATATTCCCGGAGGTCCGTAACTCCGATTGCGCTGATCTTTTTACATGATTTTTTTCCTGATATAAGATTCCTTGCGCCCGAAGTAGAGCTCCAACCGACGTACGAGGTGAGCAGCACCCACCACCGCGCGCCAGGGGCCTAGGGCGCGCCCTGGTGTATCTGGTCTTTGTGGGCCTCCATTTGCGGTGATTCCAACTCCTAAAATTCAGAAATATTCCAAAATAATTCTCCGTGGAGTTTCATCACGTTTGGACTTTGTTTGATATGGATTTTCTACGATACAAAAACATGCAACAAACAGGAACTAGCACTGGGCACTGGATAAGTAAGTTAGTCCAAATAAATCATATAAAAAGTTGCCAAAAGTATGTAAAAGTTGAATAATATTGGCATGAAACAATCAAAAATTATAGATACGACGGAGACGTATCACGCGCTACTGCTATTTTTGACTTAACCTCGCGGTTCTTCTTCCCCACGGCCACTTCCCCCAAATCCAACTCGTCTCGTGTCACCGCCGTCGTTGCCCTACATCGCCGTCGGCTGCCGTGCGCTCTCCCCTCGCCCTCCCCACGCCCTAGATGCCGCCCCGACCCCGACCCCGACCTCGATGCCCCCTACATCGCCGCCCTCCGCTGCGCGCCCGAGCCCCGACCCCGACCTCGACGCCACGTGCCCCTCCCTTGGCCGCTCCCCAACTCCGCCGGCGCCCGAGGTGAGCGTGCCTACACCTCCTCCTCCTCCTCCCCTACCTCTGCCTAGCTAGGGTTCCTAGGGTTCATCAAATTTTAGAGTTCATCTAATTAGTTAGGGTTCATCAAATTAGATGCTAATTAGGAAAGTAGTTGTAGATGCTTAATTGTAAACTAGATGTTAGTTAGGGCAGTAGTTGTAGATGCTTAATTAGTTTTTAGGAAAAATTCCTTGGGTTCATCAATGGGTGTTTAAGTAGTTGTAGATGCTTAAGTACCTAGGTAGGGTTCATCTAATTAGTTAGTACTTGTAGATGCTTAAGAACTAGGGCAGTAGGGTTTAACTAGGGCAGTAGTGTTTAGTTTAGAGAAAAAATTCAATATAGTTTTTTACTGTTTTTTAGTAAGTGTTAAATAGAATTAGTAAGAAAATTTATAGAACTAGTTGAACTAGTTTATTTTTAGTAAGAACTAGTTGAATTAATAAAACTAGTTTATTTTTAGTAAGAAAATTAATATAACTAATTGAACTAGTTTATTTTTAGTAAGAACTAGTTGAACTAATAGAACTAGTTTTTTATTAAGAAAATTAATAGAACTAGTTGAACTAGTTTATTTTTAGTAAGAACTAGTTTATTTTTATTTATAGTAAGTGCTTAGTTGAACTAGTTGAATTAATACAACAATTTTATTTTTAGTATAAAAATTAATAGAACTAGTTTAATTTTTTAGTTAAAGTAATTATTCCCGCATCGACGTCGAGGATGCCTATCCCGCATCCTCATCGTCGACTCGTCGGAGGAGGCCTGCTTGATCAGAGGGGCCATGTCCGGGACTGGGCTCCGCCTGGCTGGTACTGGGATGTGCTACCTTCCGGGAGGCGCAACTTGGTGAGGAGCCAGCCCGTCGTTGACCCTAACCTTCTTTGGTGGCAGTCGCGTGGGCCAATGATGGTGCGGAGGCTTGAGAACCCCGTGGAGGTGGTACGTCACCGTGTCAGCGAGGAGGACGAGCACGTCCATCGCTACATGGTTGCATTGGAGGGTAGGTTCTCCAATACCTGGCAGGTTCTTCAGGGATCTCACTGGAGCTATGATCCTATGATGGTTCCTTCTCTTCGGGTGTCCACCGCCCGGGCCGATACCCGTCGTTCGCTAGGGTTTTAGCTGTATTAGTGAGGTTATATGTATGATACTATTCGAGACGTATTAGTGATAATATTTGACGATGTACGGACGCAAGAGATGATTTAGTTTTGCTTATTGAATGCATGCTAATTTGAATAGTAATTTATTCTATGATTTAGTTTTGCTTATTGAATGCTCAAATTGGAGAACTACTCATATTTTGAATGCTCAAATTGGAGAGCACTATTTTGAATACTATGTTTTTTTGTAGCCAAATCTCCATGTCGTCGTCGTCGTCGTCCCCGTCACAAACCCCCTCCGACCTCGAGGTGAGACTAGCCAAATCTCCATGTCAATATGAGTCCTATAAGATATTTTGAAATGTTTTTGTTCATATTTTCAACCATTGAAATGCAATGATCATCAAGTTTGAATGCAATGACCATCAAGTTTGAATGCAAATAGGATATGTGCTTGCCCAAGTGGCCATGTTTGAAGGTAACACATCCGAGTGGCCTATCTTTTGCCGGAGTGTTGATTAATTTCCGCTCCAGCAAATTTCAGGTGCTCGATATGTCCTTTTTTAGCAAAGGTCATGTCGGATTTTTCCGTGAATTTTGGCATGACTTGTGCTAGAATATGTTGGAAATATGCCCTAGAGGCAATGATAAAATGGTTATTATTATATTTCCTTGTTCATGATAATTGTCTATTGTTCATGCTATAATTGTGTTATCCTGAAATCGTAATACATGTGTGATATCATAGACCATAACATGTCCCTAGTGAGCCTCTAGTTGACTAGCTCGTTGATCAACAGATAGTCATGGTTTCCTGACTATGGACATTGGATGTCATTGATAATGGGATCACATCATTAGGAGAATGATGTGATGGACAAGACCCAATCCTAAGCATAGCACAAAGATCGTCTAGTTCGTTTGCTAGAGCTTTTCCAATGTCAAGTATCATTTCCTTAGACCATGAGGTCGTGTAACTCCCAGATGCCATAGGAGTGCTTTGGGTGTACCAAACGTCACAACATAACTGGGTGACTATAAAGGTACACTACAGGTATCTCTGAAAGTGTCTGTTGGGTTGACACGGATCGAGACTGGGATTTGTCACTCCGTATGACGGAGAGGTATCTCTGGGCCCACTCGGTAATGCATCATCATAATGAGCTCAAAGTGACCAAGTGGTTGGTCACGGGATCATGCATTACGGTACGAGTAAAGTGACTTGCCGGTAACGAGATTGAACGAGGTATTGGGATACCGACGATCGAATCTCGGGCAAGTAACGTACCAATTGACAAAGGGAATTGTATACGGGATAGATTGAATCCTCGACATCGTGGTTCATCCGATGAGATCATCGTGGAACATGTGGGAGCCAACATGGGTATCCAGATCCCGCTGTTGGTTATTGACCGGAGAGTGTCTCGGTCATGTCTGCGTGTCTCCCGAACCCGTAGGGTCTACACACTTAAGGTTCGGTGACGCTAGGGTTGTAGAGATATTAGTATGCGGTAACCCGAAAGTTGTTCGGAGTCCCGGATAAGATCCCGGACGTCACGAGGAGTTCTAGAATGGTCCGGAGGTAAAGAATTGTATATAGGAAGTCCAGTTTCGGCCACCGGGAAAGTTTCGGGGGTCACCGGTATTGTACCGGGACCACCGGAAGGGTCCCGGGGGTCCACCGGGTGGGGCCACCTATCCCGGAGGGCCCCATGGGCTGAAGTGGGAGGGGAATCAGCCCCTGGTGGGCTGGTGCGCCCCCCTTGGGCCTCCCCCTGCACCTAGGGTTGGAAACCCTAGGGGTGGGGGGCGCCCCACTTGGCTTGGGGGGCAAGCCACCCCCTTGGCCGCTTCCCCCCCTTGGAGATTGGATCTCCTAGGGCCCGCGCCCCCCAGGGGCCCTATATATAGTGGGGGGAGGGAGGGCAGCCGCACCCTAAGCCCTGGCGCCTCCCTCTCCCTCCCGGTGACACCTCTTCCTCCCCGCTTGCGCTTGGCGAAGCCCTGCCGGGATCCCTCTACTTCCACCACCACGCCGTCGTGCTGCTGGATCTCCATCAACCTCTCCTTCCCCCTTGCTGGATCAAGAAGGAGGAGACGTCGCTGCTCCGTACGTGTGTTGAATGCGGAGGTGCCGTCCGTTCGGCGCTAGGATCATCGGTGATTTGGATCACGACGAGTACGACTCCATCATCCCCGTTCTCTTGAACGCTTCCGCTCGCGATCTACAAGGGTATGTAGATGCACTCCTCTCTCTCGTTGCTAGATGACTCCATAGATTGATCTTGGTGATGCGTAGAAAATTTTAAATTTCTGCTACGATCCCCAACAGAATATGTAGGAAATATCGAGTGGCCTGGATTTTCTAGAAAGATAATTAAACGACATTTCGGGTTGGCTTTAAGTCTATCGAGGCTCCATACATGAAATTAAAAAATGAGTGATGGAGAAAGTCTGCACCATATATGAGAGAGGAAGAAACCCGACTGTTGTCGTGGGGGTCGTTTCTCCTTCTTCTCCTTGTGCTAGACCTTTGTTATGCAATAGAGGAAGGAGGAGTAACGACCATCACCGACGGTCAAAAAATCAGTGAGGGAGTGTGTCCACCATATATGAGAGAAGAAGAATGCTGATTGTTGTCGTGGGGGTCGCTTCTCCTTCGTTCCCGTGTGCTAGACATTTTGGTTTAATGCACTCAGGGACGAAGGGAGGAGCAACCATCACCAACGGTCGAGTATATACACCACGTGAGATGAGAGTTGCATAAGGTGGCGAGCGGGTGTCTGTCTCTCCCACTTTAGTCGGATCGGATTCGATGAAAAGGGTCCTTATGAAGGGTAAATAGTAATTGGCATATCACGTTGTGGTTTTATGTAGGTAAGAAATGTTCTTGCTAGAAACCTATAGAAGCCACGTAAAAACATGCAACAACAATTAGAGGACGTCTAACTTGTTTTTGCAGCATATGCCTTGTGATGTGATATGGCCAGAAGATGTGATGAATGATATATGTGATGTATGAGATTGATCATGTTCTTGTAATAGGAATCACGACTTGCATGTCGATGAATATGACAACCGGCAGGAGCCATAGGAGTTGTCTTTATTTTTTGTATGACCTGCGTTCATTGAAAACGCCATGTAAATTACTTTACTTTATTGCTAAACACGTTAGCCATAGAAGTAGAAGTAATCGGTTGGCGTGACAACTTCATGAAGACACGATGATGGAGATCATGGTGTCATGCCGGTGACGAAGATGATCATGGCGCCCTGAAGATGGAGATCAAAGGAGCAATATGATACACTACAGGAAACAGCTACTTTGCTGTCTGCCACGGCGGACGGCAAAGGCTCGAAAGGCGGACGGCAAAGACCTTTGCCGTCAGCCGCGGACGGCAAAAGGCTCCGGCAAAGAAGGCTACGGCAAAGACCTACTTTGCCGTCTGCTTCCAGGCGGCGGACGGCAAAGGCTCTTTGCCATCTGCGGCGGACGGCAAAGAAGCGGACGGCAAAATGAGTAGTGTTAGTGTCCGTTAGGTGGCTAACGGCAGCCTTTGCCGTCAGCCAGCTGACGGCAAAGGCTGCAGGCTCTTTGCCATCTGTTGGCAGATGGCAAAGAGACCAAATAGGCATTAATTCTGTTTCTTCTTATATCAATTCATTTTCACAGAAAATCAAACACACACATATATATATATATATATATATATATATGACCAATATAGCATATCCAACACATATTACCAATACTCATGAACACATATATATCCAACACATGTTACCAATATATAGTCATGAACACATATATATCCAACACATATCCATGAACACATATCCAACAAATATTACAAGGAATGATCTAAAACTAAATATCTATTTTCCTAAAAGACTATCTTATTACTAAGATCTTCTCCGGATCTTCTTCTTTTCTTCCAACCTGCATAACAAAAACACTAAGAAAGAGAGAATGGGTTAGGAGTAGAAATGTAGCATTTCACTTGGTGAAATGCAATGCCCTAGGAGCCAGTACTTGAGATCAAGATAATCAGCCAACCAGACCAAGTCCCAACACATCCAACCACCAGCAGCTTAGAAGAGATAACTATTAAGGAGAGCTACAGAAGACCTCAAGGTATACTTGAGGGATTATGTGCTCAGACAGCCTGGAAGTGCCAGGGCTAGTTCATCACAGCACAGGGATAGTCACATGTAAATTAAGCCTAAGAGAGGGGGGCTCAGACCAGCATCACTGCCCAAATCAGATGTAGTATCTGTCTTATCAGTAGAAAACTAGGAAAGTAACAGCCAAAACCAAGTATAGCATCTGTTCATAGGCTATTAGAAAGAGACAAATAGGAATAGCCAAACCAAGTGGTATCTGTTCATATCAGTATTAGAAGTAAAATAACTAAGAACAAGTGAGTATCCGTTCATGAGTAAAGTAACTGACCAAAGTAACAACTCCAGGATCAACTAAACAGAACAGAGCAGTACAGGAGTATATATACTTCACAAGTACACGTAGATGGTCACTGACCAAAACCCTGACACAGCAAGAATCATCACAGAGAGCTCCAATACAAGTTGATGCTCATCTACAGCAGCTAACCACAGCTAATAGAGCCTCACATCCCACAAGATCAAGATCTAGAGCTATGCATTAGAGAGATCAGGAGGGGAGCAAGGAGAAGCTCACCAAAAGGAGTTGTAGCCGAAGTAGGATGCAGCCACACCATCACTATGGTGTGACTAGCATCACAACCAACACCACCACAACAAGCCGGAGCTTGCCAGAGAGCACCACAACGGCGGCACCAGTGAGAGCACGGGCACGAAGGCGCCAACCAGGGGCACCGCAGCACGGAGGCGCCACCCAGGGGCACCACCGCGCCACGGCACATCCAGCACCGCCGGCGACGTGGGCACATCCAGCACCACCGCGCCACGGCACATCCAGCACCGCCGGCAACGTGGGCACATCCAGCACCACCGCGCCACGGCACATCCAGCACCGCCGGCGACGTGGGCACATCCAGCACCACCGCGCCACGGCACATCCCACAACCACAACCACGACACATTCAAGTTGTGAAGTGCCATTCATGTGTCACTAACATGTGGCCCCAGGGCACTTTTTAGGTATACATCTTTCTGTGGTACCAAGTAAAAAAAAATCTTGGTACTAGTTGGCCCCAGACGCACAGAGGTCAGGTTTCTGAATATAGCAATGAGCTGCTTCGGAGGTTCTGGCTGAATCCAAATCTGCAGCAAGAACATACATGCACAACTGAAACTGGTAGAGAAGACATGGTATGACGATGCAGAAGATTTATATTTAAGTGGTGCGCAGAAATTAAGTATACCATTTGGTACCCAAAACACAGAGTCAGTGTTGACAGGTTCCTGGCACCAACACTCGTTGACAGGCATTCGCTAAGCGCGAATGGCTCTTGCCATGCCTTGGCTTTAGAAGCGAGTACTAAACCGCGAAGCTCAGGAACATAGCCAAAGCGCACTGGAGGGTTATTGAAGAGCCAACATTTGCACTCCACTTGTCTAAGCTTGGGGACAGAGACGAGCTCGATCCGTGTGCACAAAAGGCCGATGAACTCAAGCTCCTGGAGCTCAGAGCACGGCACATCGATCTTGAGCGTGGAGTGCAGATCAAGCAGTCTGCAGAATCTCAAGCTGAGGTGCCTGAGCCTACTGCAAGTGCTAATGAGGTCAGGTGAGGGGAAGACGTGTAGAAGCTGAGGACGAGCACCTTGAGGGCACCACTCTCGCACACTCCCTCGGCGGGAGGCACCCGAGTGAGCAAGGCCCGCGCCGCGCCCGTGAACGCGTCCATGACCTGGAGCGATGTGGCGCCGCGAAAGTGACCGGCGTCGAGGTGCACAAGCGAGAGGTGGCTGGGGAGGTGCCGCCACCGCGTGGAGAGCGCGCCGGCGCGGACCGCCTCGCGCAGGTGGAGGCGCTCGAGGATGTCGAGGAGGAGGTGGTCGGGGAGGGCGCTGATTCCGTCCTCGCCGACGTGGCCGGCGTTGCGCTTGGGCGGCGGCGACTCCATGGTCCCGACCGATTGACTGAGACCCTAGCTCGAATCAATCCGCCCCAGGCGGCGGCCTCCTGTTCGAGGTCGCGGCTCCCCCACCTTGTGCCTGCCGCGCGATCCGGTGGCGAGGCCCGCCGGGAGGTCGGTGGCGCCGCCCGCGGCATCCCCGGGGCGCCGGTCCCAGGCGACGGAGACGGAGAGCGGGTGCGAGGAGTCCGGGCAGCGGCCCCGCGGGGCCTCGGCGGGCGCCCGGGAGAGGGAGACCGCGGCGGCGAGGAACCCGGCGAGGCCGAAGAGGAGGCAGGCCGCGGAGACGGCCGGCGAGGAGAGGAGGTGGCGGAGCGAGGAGCGGCGGGGGCGGCGGTGGGTGCGGATCTGGTGGGCCTCGGGGAGGGGAGAGAGGGAGAGAAGAGATAACGGTGGGGGGGGGGAGAGGGAGAGAAGAGATAACGTGCGGTGGGGGTGTGGATCTGGTTTGCCGTCCGCTGTTTTGTCTCTTTGCCGTCTGCTAGCAGACGGCAAGCCGTCTGCTAGCAGACGGCAAAGTGGGGGCGTTTTTTTTCGTAAACGGCTCGTTAGTGGGGGGCCACCTCTCTCTTTGCCGTCCGCCAGCTGACGGCAAAGAACTGACTGATGGCAAAGGCCTGTTTTGCTGTCTGCCATTTTCTTTGCCGTCTGCTTTTGGGTAGCTGATGGCAAAGACCTTCTTTGCCATCCGCTAGCAGACGACAAAGAGCTGGCAAATGGCAAATTAGCTGATTCCAGTAGTGATACTGGCCATATCATGTCACTATTTGATTGCATGTGATGTTTATCATGTTTTGCTTCTTATTTGCTTAGTACGACGGTAGTAAGTAAGATGATCCCTTATAATAATTTCAAGAAAGTGTTCCCCCTAACTGTGCACCGTTGCGAAGGTTCATTGTTTCGAAGCACCACGTGATGATCGGGTGTGATAGATTCTAACGTTCGAATAGAACGGGTGTAAGCCAGATTTACACACGCAATACACTTAGGTTAACTTGACGAGCCTAGCATGTACAGACATGGCCTCGGAACACGGAAGACCGAAAGGTCGAGCATGAGTCGTATAGAAGATACGATCAACATGGAGATGTTCACCGATGTTGACTAGTCCGTCTCACGTGATGATCGGACACGGCCTAGTTGACTCGGATCATGTTTCACTTAGATGACTAGAGGGATGTCTATCTGAGTGGGAGTTCATTGAATAATTTGATTAGATGAACTTAATTATCATGAACTTAGTCTAAAATCTTTACAATATGTCTTGTAGATCAAATGGCCCACGCTAATGTTGCCCTCAACTTCAACGCGTTCCTAGAGAAAACCAAGCTGAAAGATGATGGCAGCAACTATATGGACTGGGTCCGGAACCTGAGGATCATCCTCATAGCTGCCAAGAAAGATTATGTCCTAGAAGCACCGCTAGGTGATGCACCCATCCCAGAGAACCTAGACGTTATGAACGCTTGGCAGTCACGTGCTGATGATTACTCCCTCGTTCAGTGCGGCATGCTTTACAGCTTAGAATCGGGGCTCCAAAAGCGTTTTGAGCAACACGGAGCATATGAGATGTTCGAAGAGCTGAAAATGGTTTTCCAAGCTCATGCCCGGGTCGAGAGATATGAAGTCTCTGACAAGTTCTTCAGTTGTAAGATGGAGGAAAACAGTTCTGTCAGTGAGCACATACTCAAAATGTCTGGGTTGCACAACCGCTTGACTCAGCTGGGAGTTAATCTCCCGGATGACGCGGTCATTGACAGAATCCTTCAGTCGCTTCCACCAAGCTACAAGAGCTTTGTGATGAACTTCAATATGCAGGGGATGGAAAAGACCATTCCTGAGGTATATTCAATGCTGAAATCAGCGGAGGTGGAGATCAAAAAGGAACATCAAGTTTTGATGGTCAATAAAACCACTAAGTTCAAGAAAGGCAAGGGTAAGAAGAACTTCAAGAAGGACGGCAAGGGAGTTGCCGCGCCCGGTAAGCCAGTTGCCGGGAAGAAGCCAAAAAATGGACCCAAGCCTGAGACTGAGTGCTTTTATTGCAAGGGAAGTGGTCACTGGAAGCGGAACTGCCCCAAATACTTAGTGGACAAGAAGGCCGGCAACACCAAAGGTATATGTGATATACATGTAATTGATGTGTACCTTACCAGTACTCGTAGTAGCTCCTGGGTATTTGATACCGGTGCGGTTGCTCATATTTGTAACTCAAAACAGGAGCTGCGGAATAAGCGGAGACTGGCGAAGGACGAGGTGACGATGCGCGTCGGGAATGGTTCCAAGGTCGATGTGATCGCCGTCGGCACGCTACCTCTACATTTACCTATGGGATTAGTTTTAAACCTCAATAATTGTTATTTAGTGCCAGCTTTGAGCATGAACATTGTATCAGGTTCTCGTTTAATGCGAGATGGCTACTCATTTAAATCCGAGAATAATGGTTGTTCTATTTATATGAGAGATATGTTTTATGGTCATGCCCAGCTGGTCAATGGTTTATTCTTAATGAATCTCGAACGTGATGTTACACATATTCATAGTGTGAATACGAAAAGATGTAAAGTTGATAACGATAGTCCCACATACTTGTGGCACTGCCGCCTTGGTCACATTGGTGTCAAGCGCATGAAGAAGCTCCATGCTGATGGACTTTTAGAGTCTCTCGATTATGAATCATTTGACACATGCGAACCATGCCTCATGGGAAAAATGACCAAGACTCCGTTCTCCGGAACAATGGAGCGAGCAACCAACTTATTGGAAATCATACATACTGATGTGTGCGGTCCAATGAGTGTTGAGGCTCGCGGTGGCTATCGTTATGTTCTCACTCTCACTGATGACTTGAGTAGATATGGGTATGTCTACTTGATGAAACACAAGTCTGAGACCTTTGAAAAGTTCAAGGAATTTCAGAATGAGGTGGAGAATCAACGTGACCAAAAGATAAAGTTCTTACGATCAGATCGTGGGGGAGAATATTTAAGTCACGAATTTGGTATGCACTTAAGGAAATGTGGAATCGTTTCACAACTCACGCCGCCTGGAACACCTCAGCGTAACGATGTGTCCGAACGTCGTAATCGCACTCTATTGGATATGGTGCGATCTATGATGTCTCTTACCGATCTACCGCTCTCATTTTGGGGCTATGCTTTAGAGACTGCCGCATTCACTTTAAATAGGGAACCGTCTAAATCCGTTGAGATGACACCGTATGAATTATGGTTTGGGAAGAAACCTAAGCTGTCGTTTCTAAAAGTTTGGGGATGCGATGCTTATGTCAAGAAACTTTAACCTGAAAAGCTCGAACCCAAGTCGGAAAAATGTGTCTTCATAGGATACCCTAAGGAAACCATTGGGTATACCTTCTACCTCAGATCCGAAGGCAAGATCTTCGTTGCCAAGAATGGATCCTTTCTAGAGAAAGAGTTTCTCTCGAAAGAAATAAGTGGGAGGAAAGTGGAACTTGATGAAGTACTACCTCTTGAAGCGGAAAGTAGCGCAGCTCAAGAAAATGTCCCTGTGGTGCAAGCACCGACTAGAGAGGAAGTTAATGATGATGATGATCAAGGTACTTCGGATCAAGCTCCTACTGAACTTCGTAGTTCCACAAGGACACGTTCCGCGCCAGAGTGGTACGGCAACCCTGTCTTGGAAATCATGTTGTTAGACAACGGTGAACCTTCGAACTATGAAGAAGCAATGGCGAGCCCAGATTCCGACAAATGGCTAGAAGCCATGAAATCCGAGATAGGATCCATGTATGAAAACGAAGTATGGACTTTGACTAACTTGCCCGATGATCGGCGAGCCATAGAAAATAAATGGATCTTTAAGAAGAAGACAGACGCGGATGGTAATGTGACCATCTATAAGGCTCGACTTGTCGCTAAGGGTTATCGACAAGTTCAAGGGGTTGACTACGATGAGACTTTCTCACCCGTAGCGAAGCTGAAGTCCGTCCGAATCATGTTAGGAATTGCCGCATTCTATGATTATGAGATATGGCAAATGGACGTCAAGACGGCATTCCTTAATGGCTTTCTTAAGGAAGAATTGTATATGATGCAGCCGGAAGGTTTTGTCGATCCTAAGAATGCTAACAAGGTATGCAAGCTCCAGCGCTCCATCTATGGGCTGGTGCAAGCATCTCGGAGTTGGAACATTCGATTTGATGAGATGATCAAAGCGTTTGGGTTTACACAGACTTATGGAGAAGCCTGTGTTTACAAGAAAGTGAGTGGGAGCTCTGTAGCATTTCTCATATTATATGTGGATGACATACTGTTGATGGGAAATGATATAGAATTCTTGGAAAGTATAAAGGCCTATTTGAATAAGTGTTTTTCAATGAAGGACCTTGGAGAAGCTGCTTATATATTAGGCATCAAGATCTATAGAGATATATCAAGACGCCTCATTGGTCTTTCACAAAGTACGTACCTTGACAAGATATTGAAGAAGTTCAATATGGGCCAGTCCAAGAAGGGGTTCTTGCTTGTATTGCAAGGTGTGCAATTGAGCACGGCTCAATGCCCAACCATGGCAGAAGATAGAGAAAAGATGAGTGTCGTCCCCTATGCCTCGGCCGTAGGGTCTATTATGTATGCCATGCTGTGTACCAGACCTGATGTAAACCCTGCCGTAAGTTTGGTAGGAAGGTACCAAAGTAATCCCGGCATGGAACACTGGACAGCGGTCAAGAATATCCTGAAGTACCTGAAAAGGACTAAGGATATGTTTCTCGTATATGGAGGTGACGAAGAGCTCGTCGTAAAGGGTTACGTCGATGCTAGCTTCGACACATATCTGGATGACTCTAAGTCACAAACCGGATACGTGTATATTTTGAATGGTGGGGCAGTAAGCTGGTGCAGTTGCAAGCAAAGCGTCGTGGCGGGATCTACATGTGAAGCGGAGAACATGGCGGCCTCAGAGGCAGCACAAGAAGCAATCTGGATGAAGGAGTTCATTACCGACCTAGGGGTGATTCCCAATGCGTCGGGTCCGATGACTCTCTTCTGTGACAACGCTGGAGCTATTGCCCTTGCTAAGGAGCCCAGGTTTCACAGGAAGACCAGGCATATCAAGCGTCGCTTCAACTCCATTCGTCAAAATGTTCAAAATGGAGACATAGATATTTGTAAAGTACATATGGACCTGAATGTAGCAGATCCGTTGACTAAACCTCTCCCTAGAGCAAAACATGATCAACACCAGAACTCTATGGGTGTTCGATTCATCACAATGTAACTAGATTATTGACTCTAGTGCAAGTGGGAGACTGTTGGAAATATGCCCTAGAGGCAATGATAAAATGGTTATTATTATATTTCCTTGTTCATGATAATTGTCTATTGTTCATGCTATAATTGTGTTATCCGAAAATCGTAATACCTGTGTGAATACATAGACCACAACATGTCCCTAGTGAGCCTCTAGTTGACTAGCTTGTTGATCAACAGATAGTCATGGTTTCCTGACTATGGACATTGGATGTCATTGATAACGGGATCACATCATTAGGAGAATGATGTGATGGACAAGACCCAATCCTAAGCATAGCACAAAGATCGTGTAGTTCGTTTGCTAGAGCTTTTCCAATGTCAAGTATCATTTCCTTAGACCATGAGGTCGTGTAACTCCCGGATGCCGTAGGAGTGCTTTGGGTGTACCAAACGTCACAATGTAACTGGGTGACTATAAAGGTACACTACAGGTATCTCTGAAAGTGTCCGTCGGGTTGACACGGATCGAGACTGGGATTTGTCACTCCATATGACGGAAAGGTATCTCTGGGCCCACTCAGTAATGCATCATCATAATGAGCTCAAAGTGACCAAGTGGTTGGTCACGGGATCATGCATTACGGTACGAGTAAAGTGACTTGCCGGTAACGAGATTGAACGAGGTATTGGGATACCGACGATCGAATCTCGGGCAAATAACATACCGATTGACAAAGGGAATTGTATACGGGATTGATTGAATCCTCGACATCGTGGTTCATCCGATGAGATCATCGTGGAACATGTGGGAGCCAACATGGGTATCCAGATCCCGCTGTTGGTTATTGACCGAAGAGTGTCTCGGTCATGTCTGCGTGTCTCCCGAACCCGTAGGGTCTACACACTTAAGGTTCGGTGATGCTAGGGTTGTAGAGATATTAGTATGCGGTAACCCAAAAGTTGTTCGGAGTCCCGGATGAGATCCCGGATGTCACGAGGAGTTCCGGAATGGTCCGGAGGTAAAGAATTGTATATAGGAAGTCCAGTTTCGGCCACCGGGAAAGTTTCGGGGGTCACCGGTATTGTACCGGGACCACCGGAAGGGTCCCGGGGGTCCATCGGGTGGGGCCACCTATCCCGGAGGGCCCCATGGGCTGAAGTGGGAGGGGAACCAGCCCCTGGTGGGCTGCTGCGCCCCCCTTGGGCCTCCCCCTGCACCTAGGGTTGGAAACCCTAGGGGTGGGGGGCGCCCCACTTGGCTTGGGGGGCAAGCCACCCCCTTGGCCGCCGCCCCCCTTGGAGATTGGATCTCCTAGGGCCGGCGCCCCCCAGGGGCCCTATATATAGTGGGGGGAGGGAGGGCAGCCGCATCCTAAGCCCTGGCGCCTCCCTCTCCCTCCCGGTGACACCTCTTCCTCCCCGCTTGCGCTTGGCGAAGCCCTGCCGGGATCCCGCTACTTCCACCACCACGCCGTTGTGCTGCTGGATCTCCATCAACCTCTCCTTCCCCCTTGCTGGATCAAGAAGGAGGAGACGTCGCTGCTCCGTACGTGTGTTGAACGCGGAGGTGCCGTCCGTTCGGCGCTAGGATCATCGGTGATTTGGATCACGACGAGTACGACTCCATCATCCCCGTTCTCTTGAACGCTTCCGCTCGCAATCTACAAGGGTATGTAGATGCACTCCTCTCTCTCGTTGCTAGATGACTCCATAGATTGATCTTGGTGATGCGTAGAAAATTTTAAATTTCTGCTACGATCCCCAACAGAATATGTAGGAAATATCGAGTGG
Organism: Triticum aestivum; assembly: GCF_018294505.1. Classification (NCBI taxonomy): domain Eukaryota; kingdom Viridiplantae; phylum Streptophyta; class Magnoliopsida; order Poales; family Poaceae; genus Triticum; species Triticum aestivum. The sequence goes on along the minus strand of NC_057811.1, from coordinate 33,727,809 downwards.
CCTGGATTTTCTAGAAAGATAATTAAACGACATTTCGGGTTGGCTTTAAGTCTATCGAGGCTCCATACATGAAATTAAAAAATGAGTGATGGAGAAAGTCTGCACCATATATGAGAGAGGAAGAAACCCGACTGTTATCGTGGGGGTCGTTTCTCCTTCTTCTCCTTGTGCTAGACCTTTGTTATGCAATAGGGGAAGGAGGAGTAACGACCATCACCGACGGTCAAAAAATCAGTGAGGGAGTGTGTGCACCATATATGAGAGAAGAAGAATGCCGATTGTTGTCGTGGGGGTCGCTTCTCCTCCGTTCCTGTGTGCTAGACATTTTGGTTTAATGCACTCAGGGACGAAGGGAGGAGCAACCATCACCAACGGTTGAGTATATACACCACGTGAGATGAGAGTTTTCAAAAAAAAAAAGACTCAATGGACCAATAGTCAACCCGTGCTGAATAATAATGATCTAATTTAGTTTTTGTAGTACATATATTAAATTTTATAAGTTTAATCTTTGAGTTATGAACATAGGAAATGTCGTCGGACGAAAGTCTTGCAGAGTGCTCCTGGTGCGGCGACAACCGGGGTTTCTGCGACAGGCCTCACTTGGTAGAAGGTCGGCGCTTCAGCATTAAGCTCCAGGAGACACAAAGTATGCTACGACGGTATGCTACGACGCAAAGTATTTTTTTGTAATTAAGCTCGACTTCTACTACTTCAACGTGTAATTTTTGTCTTTTACAATTCGACTAGCTTATCCAATGCAATGCAAGACGCTATGTCTTGGAGAGGACGGATTTTGAAGATCATGAAAGTATGGAAACAAAGAAAATTCACCTAAGGACCCATCATGGTATGGATTTTGAGGTAAATCTATAAAATTCTGAGAGCGTATCCCATTTTGGTTGCCTGAGTTCGGAAGCACTTTGCAAGATGTATGATTTTCATGATGGTATGCTTGTCACCATGGATCTTGGTGATCCTGACATCGCCGAAGACAATTTGGACATTTGGTTCCTTGTTGATATGCTTCCAATTCTATCGCTATGTGAGTTTCTCAAACATAGTTATTAAGTAATTTATATTGTTTATTTCAAAATAGTTGACAGCTTATTTCCATTGATAACTTATTTTCATTCTTCAAAGAATGTTCGGAAGATGGTAGACAGAACCTACTACACCGATGGCTCGGAATTAACTTATCAGGAGAAAAATCATCTGATCGCATTTATTACTGATCTTGAGAATTACAATATGGATTATCAAACTCCTCCACATTATGGTCAATACGTGCCACTAGTGCACGTGTTGAACTATGCTAACATCCATGGAGATGTCATGGTAAGATTTTTTAGTATTACAACATCTGTGCATCTTTTGCATAAATTCTTCTAAAACTGAACTACATTGCTAACTACGAAGTTATTACTATGTTTTCAACAGATAATCCCGCAAGAGTGTGTGCCTCATCTGATGTTTCAGAAATGCCTTGATGTTTTGAATATACGGCCAGGCCATCCTACTAATCACTCCTGTTCATATCGGATTTCTAAAACCAATGAAGCTACTTGGAAGCAACATTGTGCGAAGGGCAAGAATTGAAGACAGGATAGTCTCCATTCTCCATAATGGAGAGTCAGGGCCTATCTTGTTTTATGCTGTTTTACCTAAGAGAAGGTAGTAGGTCCTATGAGAGAGAAGTACGTCCTAGGTACAATCTGTTATTATGTGGTACAATGTGTTAGAGTTGATGATGATGAGGAGTTGTGATTATGACTAGTGACCAACTTGCTATATGATGTCTCATTGATAAAAATGATGATCGTGAGGAGGTGTTATATTACAATGATGTATTATAATGATAAGTTGTTAATGATATGATGATGATGATGATGATGATGATGATGATTATGATGAGTTATTATGTCATTGGGTGAAAGAACCGTGGTTTAGTTTCAAGTGGATGGATCCAAAGTGATCATTGGTCACTTTGGATCCATGCACTTGAAACTAATCCACGGTTCTTTCACCCAATGATGTAATAACTCATTATGATGTAAAAACAATATCTAAATTGCTACTGTATGAACACTTGTATAATGGCGTATGAATACGACAAAAAACAAAAAACATATACGTAACAATAGTAATAGCGCGGGTAGAGAGGCGCGCTGCTAGTAATTACCAGCAGCGCAGTCTACCAAAAGCGCTACTGCTAAGCAGGTATAGCAGTAGCGCGGGCGGACACGCGCTACTGATACATGATAACCCACAAGTATAGGGGATCGCAACAGTTTTCGAGGGTAGAGTATTCAACCCAAATTTATTGATTCGACACAATGGGAGCCAAAGAATATTCTCAAGTATTAGCAGTTGAGTTGTCAATTCAACCACACCTGGATAACTTAGTATCTGCAGCAAAAGTATTTAGTAACAAACTAGTATGGAAGTAATGGTAACAGTGGCAAAAGTAACAGTAGTAGTCTTGTAGTAATTGTAACAGCAGCAACGGTAAGTAAATAAGCAAAGAGCAATATGTGAAAAGCTCGTAGGCATTGGATCAGTGATGGATAATTATGTCGGATGCGATTCCTCATGTAATAGTTATAACATAGGGTGACACAGAACTAGCTCCAGTTCATCAATGTAATGTAGGCATGTATTCCGGATATAGTCATACGTGCTTATGGAAAAGAACTTGCATGACATCTTTTGTCCTACCCTCCTATGGCAGCGGGGTCCTATTGGAAACTAAGGGATATTAAGGCCTCCTTTTAATAGAGTACCGGACCAAAGCATTAACACTTAGTGAATACATGAACTCCTCAAACTACGGCCATCACCGGTAAGTATCCCGATTATTGTCACTTCGGGGTTAACGGATCATAACACATAATAGGTGACTATAGACTTGCAAGATAGGATCAAGAACTCACATATATTCATGAAAACATAATAGGTTCAGATCTGAAATCATGGCACTCGGGCCCTAGTGACAAGCATTAAGCATAGCAAAGTCATAGCAACATCAATCTCAGAACATAGTGGATACTAGGGATCAAACCCTAACAAAACTAACTTGATTACATGGTAAATCTCATCCAACCCATCACCGTCCAACAAGCCTACGATGGAATTACTCACGCACGGCGGTGAGCATCATGAAATTGGTGATGGAGGATGGTTGATGATGACGACGGCGACGAATCCCCCTCTCCGGAGCCCCGAACGGACTCCAGATCAGCCCTCCCGAGAGAGTTTAGGGCTTGGCGGCGGCTCCGTATCGTAAAACACGATGAATCTTTCTCTCTGATTTTTTTCTCCGTGAACGTGAATATATGGAGTTGGAGTTGAGGTCGGTGGAGCTCCAGGGGGCCCACGAGGCAGGGGGCGCGCCCTAGGGGGGCGCCCCCACCCTCGTGGACAGGGTGTGGGCCCCCTGACGTTGATTCTTTCGCCAATATTTTTTATTAATTCCAAAAAGTTGCTCCGTGGATTTTCAGGTCATTCCGAGAACTTTTATTTCTGCACAAAAATAACACCATGGCAGTTCTGCTGAAAACAGCGTCAGTCCGGGTTAGTTCCATTCAAATCATGCAAGTTAGAGTCCAAAACAAGGGCAAAAGTGTTTGGAAAAGTAGATACGACGGAGACGTATCAACTCCCCCAAGCTTAAACCTTTGCTTGTCCTCAAGCAATTCAGTTGACAAACTCTGTTTGCTCTTGTTGTTGCAAATATGTAAAGCCAGCATTCAAGTTTTCAGCAAAGATTATGAACTAACCATATTCACAATAACACTTAGGTCTCATGTTTACTCATATCAATGGCATAATCAACTAGCGAGCAATAATAATAAATCTCGGATGACAACACTTTCTCAAAACAATCATAATATGATATAACAAGATGGTATCTCGCTAGCCCTTTCTGAGACCGCAAAACATAAATGCAGAGCACCTTTGAAGATCAAGGACTGACTAAACATTGTAATTCATGGTAAAAGAGATCCAGTCATAGTCATACCCAATATAAGTTAATAGTAATGCATGCAAATGACAGCGGTGCTCTCCAGCGGGTGCTTTTTAATAAGAGGGTGATGACTCAACATAAAAGTAAATAGATAGGCCCTTCGCAGAGGGAAGCAGGGATTTGTAGAGGTGCCAGAGCTCGATTTTGAAATAGAGATAAATAATATTTTGAGCGGTATACTTTCATGTCAACATAACAACTGAGAGATCTCGATATCTTCCATGCCACACACTTTATAGGTGATTCCCAAACAGAATGGTAAAGTTTATACTCCCCCTCCACCAACAAGCATCAATCCATGGCTTGCCCGAAACAACGGGTGCCTCCAACTAACAACAATCCTGGGGGAGTTTTGTTTGCAATTATTTTGATTTGATTTGAGCATGGGACTGGGCATCCCGGTGACCAGCCATTTTCTCGTGAGTGAGGAGCGGAGTCCACTCCTCTTGAGAATAACCCGCCTAACATGGAAGATACAGACAACCCTAGTTGATACATGAGCTGTTTGAGCATACAAAACAGAATTTCATTTGAAGGTTTGGAGTTTGGCACATACAAATTTACTTGGAACGGCAGGTAGATACCGCATATAGGAAGGTATGGTGGACTCATATGGAATAACTTTGGGGTTTATGGAGTTTGGATGCACAAGCAGTATTCCCGCTTAGTACAAGTGAAGGCTAGAAAGAGACTGGGAAGCGACCAACTAGAGAGCGACAACAGTCATGAACATGCATTAAAATTAATCAACACTGAGTGCAAGCATGAGTAGGATATAATCCACCATGAACATAAATATCGTGAAGGCTATGTTGATTTTGTTTCAACTACATGCGTGAACATGTGCCAAGTCAAGTCACTCGAATCATTCAAAGGAGGATACCACCCTATCATACCACATCACAACCATTTTAATAGCATGTTGGCATGCAAGGTAAACCATTATAAACTCCTAGCTAATTAAGCATGACATAAGCAACTATAATCTCTAATTGTCATTACAAACATGTTCATTCATAATAGGCTGAATCAGGAACGATGAACTAATCATATTTACAAAAACAAGAGAGGTCGAGTTCATACCAGCTTCTCTCATCTCAATCATTTCATCATATATCGTCATTTATTGCCTTTCACTCGCACGACCGAACGGTGTGGATAAGAATAATAGTGCACGTGCATTGGACTAAGCTGGAATCTGCAAGCATTCAACTCAAGGGAGAAAATAAGGTAATATGGGCTCTTGGTTAAATCAACAATAATGCATATAAGAGCCATTTCAACATTTTCATTATGGTCTTCTCCTCTCGACCCCCAAAGAAAAGAAAAGAAATAAAACTATTTACACGGGAAAGCTCCCAACAAGCAAAAGAAGAACAAGAAATCTTTTTGGGTTTTCTTTTAATATTACTACATCTACAGGCATGGAAAATAAACTAGCTAAAAGCTACACCTAATTTTTTTTGGTTTTTTTAAGGTTTATCAAACACACAAGAAGAAAGCTAGAAAAAGAAAATAAACTAGCAAGGATAGTACAATGAAAAAGTATGAGCACCGACAACTAAAATGAGTGTGTGAACATGAATGTAATGTCGGTGAGAAATGCGTACTCCCCCAAGCTTAGGCTTTTGGCCTAAGTTGGTCTATTCTCATGGATCATAACTACTCTCCCTGGTGTACTGAGGAGTGTCATCTGACTGCCACTGGCTGGCGATCTCCTCCGGATCCCACTGATAAAAGGACGGTTGATAAGGGTCAAGTGGTGGTTCCGGCTCAGGCTCTGGAGCTGATGTCTAGCCCCGGTACGCATAAACGGCCTCCGACAAGACGAGGTAAGTGCCTGCAGTTAAGTCAAACAAAGAGGGTGCAGGCAAGATAATAGTCTCACTATGAGTTTTATGAAATCTCAAATTATACTTAAGCATCTTCTCATCATTTTTAACAATAAACTCATGTGCTAACATACTCTTATAATCTAGAAAAGTAGGTGGCAGCGGCTTTTCCTCTTTCTCATAATGCCTAATAGGTATCCTGAAGTGTTTAGCAAGGCGTGAAGCATAGATACCTCCAAAGATGGGGCCCTTTGTACAGTTCAGACTTAATCGTTTAGCAACAATAGCGCCCATACTAACAGAGTTATCACGAAATAAAGCATGGAACAAAATAATAATATCAGGAACACTAAGGTTTCCACAGTTTCCGCGACCAATTAAGCATCTACTAGCAAATATTGCAAAGTAACGTAGAACAGGAAAGTGTATGCTAGTAATTCTTGCATCGGAAACCTTCCTCGTTCTCCCTACAGTGATCATATCAATAAATCCATCCACATCTTTACGATGTGGTTCCTCAAGGCTGCCCTTGAAGGGTATCTTGCAAACCGCACAAAATTCACATAATGACATCTCCCTAGCCTCATCATACAAATGAAACTCCACTGAAGGTGGTGATTTCTTAGGGTGAAAGTAAAACTTTTGCACGAAAGTATTGGTGAGTAAGAGATACTGTTCGAGCTGGTCGTTGAGGAAGTCGGTGAGGCCTGCATTATCAGCCAAAGAATAAAAATCATCATGAATCCCGGCTGCTCTCAAGAACTCATCACAAGGCCATTTGCACGGCCGAACCTCCGCGACGCGAGGGAGATTATATTTGGGCTTTTTATTCTCCTTACTTTGTTTATCCTTCGAGCTTTGGCTAGAAGAGCCCCTCAAAAATCTCTTCATCATTTTCTGAAAATTTCTGAAATTTTTAGTAACTCAAAATAAAAGTGAACCAAACTCAACAAAATTGATAGCAACTACTCCCACAAGTGCCTAGAGACTATATCATGCATTAGAACTACTTGGGACCATATAAATTTGACATGCAAGCTCAAGAACGGGGTCACCTTTGTAGCAAAAATTTGCAATGAGTAAAGCACTAGAACAAAAACTAATTGGATCATTGGAGGAAGGAGGAGTCACATACCAAAGAACAATCCCCCAAAGCAGTTTTGTGAATGGAGCTTTGAGCAAGGAGATCGAAAATGGCAGCAAAATGAGCTAGAACTCGTGCTTGAGTTGGATAGTGATTTTTTTGGGAGGAAGAAGAAGAGCATGGGTGCAGGAATAAGTGGAGGGGGGCCACCATGGGCCCACGAGGCAGGGGGGCGCGCCCTGGACCCTCGTGGCCAGGTGCTAGCTCCCCCTGCTGTGTTCTCAGTGCCAGATATTCTCAAATATTGTAGAAAAAATCATACTAAATTTTTAGGGCATTTGGAGAACTTTTATTTTCGGGGTAATTTTTTTATTGCATGGATAATTCAGAAAACAGACAGAAAATACTATTTTTGCTTTATTTAATCTAAATAACAGAAAGTAAAGAGAGGGTACAGAAGGTTGTGCTTTCTAACTTCATCCATCTCATGCTCATCAAAAGAAATCCACTAACAAGGTTGATCAAGTCTTGTTAACAAACTCATTTCGAATAACATGGAACCGTAGAAATTTCAAATAACACTAGGTTACCTCAACGGGGATATGCACATCCCCAATAATAAGAATATCATATTTCTTCTTGACAGCAGGAAGAGGAAATTCAAAACCTCCAATGATAATAGTTGGAATTTTTCCAATAGAATTGATACTGTGAACTTGAGGTTGTTTCCTCGGAAAGTGTACTGTATGCTCATTACCATTAACATGAAAAGTGACATTGCCTTTGTTGCAATCAATAACAGCCCCTGCAGTATTCAAAAAGGGTCTACCAAGGATAATCGACATACTATCGTCCTCGGGAATATCAAGAATAACAAAGTCCGTTAAGATAGTAACGTTTGCAACCACAACAGGCACATCCTCACAAATACCAACAGGTATAGCTGTTGATTTATCGGCCATTTGCAAAGATATTTTAGTAGGTGTCAACTTATTCAATTCAAGTCTACGATATAAAGAGAGAGGCATAACACTAACACTGGCTCCAAGATCACATAAAGCAGTTTTAACATAGTTTCTTTTAATGGAGCATGGTATAGTTGGTACTCCTGGATCTCCAAGTTTCTTAGGTATTCCACCCTTAAAAGTATAATTAGCAAGCATGGTGGAAATTTCAGCTTCCGGTATCTTTCTCTTATTTGTAATAATATCTTTCACGTACTTAGCATAAGGATTCACTTTAAGCATATCAGTCAAACGCATACGCAAAAAGATAGGTCTAATCATTTCAGCAAAGCGCTCAAAATCCTCATCATCCTTTTTCTTGGATGGCTTTAGGAGGAAAAGGCATGGGTTTCTGAACCCATGGTTCTCTTTCTTTACCGTGCTTCCTAGCAACAAAGTCTCTCTTATAATAACATTGATTCTTTGATTGTGGGTTATCAAGATCAACAGCAGGTTCAATCTCTACATCATTATTATTGCTAGGTTGAGCATCAACATGAACATAATCATTAACATTATCACTAGGTTCATGTTCATCTCCAGATTGTGTTTCAGCATCAGAAATAGAAATATCATTGGGATTCTCAGGTGTGTCTACAACAGGTTCACTAGAAGCATGCAAAGTCCTATCATTTTTCTTCTTCTTCTTTTTAGAAGGACTAGGTGCATCTACATTATTTCTCTGAGAATCTTGCTCAATTCTCTTAGGGTGGTCCTCAGGATACAAAGGTTCTTGAGTCATTTTACCCGTTCTAGTTGCCACTCTAACAACAAAGTCATGTTTATTTAATTCATCGAGCAAATCATTTTGAGCTTTAAGTACTTGTTCCACTTGAGTGGTAACCATGGAAGCATGTTTACTAATGAGTTTAAGTTCACCCTTAAGCTAGACATATAATCACTCAAGTGTCCAATCATATAATCATTACTTTTCAATTGTCTACCAACATAAGCATTGAAGTTTTCTTGTCTAGCCATAAAGTCATCAAATTCATCCAAGCATTGGCTAGCAAACTTAGTAGACGGGATTTCAACTTTATCATATCTATAGAGAGAATTTACCTTTACTACCTGTGTCGGGTTATCAAGACCATGTATTTCTTCAATAGGTGGTATATTAAGGCCATGTATTTCTTCAACAGGAGGTAAATTCTTAACATCTTCAGCTTTAATACCTTTTTATTTCATAGATTTCTTTGCCTCTTGCATATCTTCAGGACTGAGAAATAGAACACCTCTTTTCGGAGTTGGTTTAGGAGTTGGCTCAGGAAGTATCCAATTGTTTTCATTAGTCAACATGTTATTCAATAGCAATTCAGCTTGATCGACTGTTCTTTCCCTGAAAACACAACCAGCACAACTATCCAGGTGGTCTTTGGAAGCATCGGTTAGTCCATTATAAAAGGTATCGGGTATTTCATTTTTCTTGACAGGATGATCAGGCAAAGCATTCAGTAATCGGAGAAGCCTCCCCCAAGCTTGTGGGAGACTCTCTTCTTCAATTTGCACAAAATTATATATTTCCCTTAAAGCAGCTTGTTTCATATGAGCAGGGAAATATTTAGCAGAGAAGTAATAAATCATATCCTGGGGACTACGCACACAACCAGGATCAAGAGAATTAAACCAAGTTTTAGCATCACCCTTTAATGAGAACGGAAATATCTTAAGGATATAGTAGTAGCGAGATTTCTCATCATTAGTGAACAGGGTGGCTATATCATTCAATTTAGTAAGATGTGCCACAACGGTTTCAGATTCATAGCCATAAAAAGGATCAGATTCAACCAAAGTAATTATCTCATGATCGACAGAGAAATCATAATCCTTATCAGTAACAAAGATAGGTGAAGTAGCAAAAGCAGGGCCATATTTCATTCTAGCATTCAGAGACTTCTGTTTCAGCTTAGCTAATAACTTCTTAAGATCAGATCTATCATTGCAAGCAAGAAAATCTCTAGCAGTTTCTTCATCCATAACATAGCCCTCAGGAACAACAGGCAATTCATATTTAGGGGGAGAACCTTCATCATCACTATCATCAATAATATCAGTTTCAATAATTTCATTCTCTCTAGCCCTAGCAAGTTGTTCATCAAGAAATTCACCTAATGGCATAGCAGTATCAAGCATAGAAGTAGTTTCATCATAAGTATCATGCATAGTAGAAGTGGCATCATCAATAACATGCGACATATCAGAATTTATAGCAGAAGCAGGTTTAGGTGTCGCAAGCTTACTCATAACAGAAGGAGAATCAAGTGCAGAGCTAGATGGCAGTTCCTTACCTCCCCTCGTAGTTGAGGGATAAATCTTAGTTCTTTCATCTTTCAAGTTCCTCATAGTGATCAGCAGATATAAATCCCAAGTGACTCAAAGAATAGAGCTATGCTCCCCAGCAACGGCGCCAGAAAATAGTCTTGATAACCCACAAGTATAGGGGATCGCAACAGTTTTCGAGGGTAGAGTATTCAACCCAAATTTATTGATTCGACACAAGGGGAGCCAAAGAATATTGTCAAGTATTAGAAGTTGAGTTATCAATTCAACCACACCTGGATAATTTAGTATCTGCAGCAGCAAAGTACTATGGAAGTAACGGTAACAGTGGCAAAAGTAACAGTAGCAGTTTTGTAGTAATTGTAACAGCAGCAACGGTAAGTAAATAAGCATAAAGCAATATGTGAAAAGATTGTAGGCATTGGATCAGTGATGGATAATTATGTCGGACGCGATTCCTCATGTAATAGTTATAACATAGGGTGACACAGAACTAGCTCCAGTTCATCAATGTAATGTAGGCATGTATTCCGAAATATAGTCATACGTGCTTATGGAAAAGAACTTGCATGACATCTTTTGTCCTACCCTCCTGTGGCAGCGGGGTCCTATTGGAAACTAAGGGATATTAAGGCCTTCTTTTAATAAAGTACCGGACCAAAGCATTAACACTTAGTGAATACATGAACTCCTCAAACTACGTCATCACCGGTAAGTATCCCGGTTATTGTCACTTCGGGGTTAACGGATCATAACACATAATAGGTGACTATAGACTTGCAAGATAGGATCAAGAACTCACATATATTCATGAAAACATAATAGGTTCAGATATGAAATCATGGCACTCGGGCCCTAGTGACAAGCATTAAGCATAGCAAAGTCATAGCAACGTCAATCTCAGAACATAGTGGATACTAGGGATCAAACCCTAACAAAACTAACTTGATTACATGGTAAATCTTATCCAACCCACCACCGTCCAGCAAGCCTACGATGGAATTACTCACTCACGGTGGTGAGCATCATGAAATTGGTGATGGAGGATTGTTGATGATGACGACAGCGACGAATCCCCCTCTCCGGAGCCCCGAACGGACTCCAGATCAGCCCTCCCGAGAGAGTTTAGGGCTCGGCGGCGGCTCCGTATCGTAAAACGTGATGAATCTTTCTCTCTGATTTTTTTCTCCGTGAACGTGAATATATGGAGTTGGAGTTGAGGTCGGTGGAGCTCCAGGGGGCCCACGAGGCAGGGGGCGCGCCCTAGGGGGGCGCCCCCACCCTCGTGGATAGGGTGTGGGCCCCCTGACGTTGATTCTTTTGCCAATATTTTTTATTAATTCCAAAAAGTTGCTCCGTGGATTTTTAGGACATTCCGAGAACTTTTATTTCTGCACAAAAATAACACCATGGCAGTTCTGCTGAAAATAGCGTCAGCCCGGGTTAGTTCCATTCAAGTCATGCAAGTTAGAGTCCAAAACAAGGGCAAAAGTGTTTGGAAAAGTAGATACGACGGAGACGTATCAATACACTTTCACTAGTAGAAAACGGTCCATTTGTCCCGGTTCTAGAGGCCATTTGTCCCGGTTCTGGAACCCGGACTAAAGCCCATGACCTTTAGTCCCGGTTCGCTCACGAACCGGGACAAGTGGGGCTCCATGTGGCTGCTGCGGTGAGCCTCGGCAAGAGGGCCTTTGGTCCCGGTTGGTAACACCAACCGGGACCAAAAGGCATCCATGCGTCAGCGACTCAAGAGCTAGGGTTTTGTTTTTTTGAAAGGGGGGGGGGTTGGGGGTTTTGGAGGGTTAATTTAATTAGGGGTTTCATATATTGTGTTAGCTAGCTAATAGAAAGAAGTAGCGCGCCACCCCGCGCTACTGATATATTTAAAACCGGCGCTATTGCTAGCCTTTTCCCTAGTAGTGAGTGGGAACACAACACCTGGGCAGTGTTTCTTCTTGTAAAATTTCCAATATGTAAAATATGTGGGAACATGGTGTGCCTGCGTGTTCCAATTTGCGGCAAGAACAACTGATCGTGCGAATCAGACCTTCCTTCGACTATGTGAGCACTTCGATCTTTTTATCCATTCTTTCCTTCTTAGACACAACGTATGTGGTAACTTCTGCTGCATCAAGTACCTCTCTGGTCTCACATTTTCTTACAGCATTAACTTAAACACATATGAGTGAAAACTTTTGCAGCATGTTTCTCAAGACTTGAAGCATTTTCCTCTGTGAACGGAACGGACTACAAAGCCTCGATGTCTTGGAGAGCCTCGTTCAAGCGTCACGACGCAAGGCAACGCTCATATTGCTCTAGCATTTGAAACAACGTCATCTTGGCCTCAAGATGCGTATGTAGCACTGAGTTTAAACTCTCACTCCGCGTCAAGTAGGAGCTGCACCAGCCGGAGACCAAATATAGATTGTCAGAGTCTTGGGTGGGCAGGTTTTCACAGTTCGACGTGGCGGACGCCCGTCCTCCCCTCACCCTAGTTTGTTACAGGGTTGCAGGGTTTCAGACATCCGGACAGGTCCGAACAATTTTCGTGACCGTCGTTCGATGACAAAATGTGTCTAGGCTGAACAATTACAGCCAATTTGGTAATCAGTGTTTTACAAAGAGTGCGATGTTTTGGCCTGGGATTGTAATCTTAAAGAAAAATACGGGAACGAGTAGTTGGTCTAAGCATACATCGTCCTCCTCCCCAAGAAAAATTAGGATTTCTTTGCCTCCCACCGGTGTTGTCGTTGGTCCGCCTCTTTTTCGATGGCCTTAGGGCGATGGGGGTGCGGTGGATCCCGACCTTTGCCAACGGGAGGGTTCTGTTTTCATATATTTCTTTGAGTCTTGTTAGGCTTTATGTCCTGCTCAACAAGGCGAGAGGGCGGCGGCTCCTAAAGATGGAATAAGGTTCTCCCCGCCTAGCCCCCGTCCTGCAGGTGCGCCTAGCATTGCCAGTGGGTGTGTGGAGGTGTGTCTTCGATGGATCTATCTTTGATGGATCTGGTCGTCATTTGTCTACGTTCGTGTATTTTTAGGATCATTTTGATCTATGCCACTCTTCATCGGCGCCGATTGTTGTTCTGCTGCGCTGGTCCTGTGGGTCTTTAGCACGACGACTTCCTGATTGTCTACTATAACAAGTTTTGTCCGGCTCCGGCAAGGGAGGTGCAATGACGGCGGCGAGCCTTCGGCTCACTTCACTGCTTGTAGCCGTCGCTGGGTGGTGTACGGGTCTGGATGTAATTTTCATTGTTTCAGGTGTTTGTTGTACTGTCACGATTGAAGATGAATATGTCAGAAGTTATCCAAAAAAAGAAAGAAAAATACGGAGTAAGTTATACTAAAGTTAGTACAAAGTTGGGTCATCTATTTTGGAACGGAGGGAGTATATGTTTGCATTTTTAAAATTAAATAAAGAGAACTTAATCACACTGCAGCTTCATTTTTTTTGTTTTTCTAAATGATAGTTCTGGGGGCTTCAATCCCACATTTGCGCTTTCACAATCCCCATTGCGGCTGCACCCCACCCTAGACTCCGCCGCCGCCGCGTCCCCCATGAGCACGCAGGACGGCGAGATGTCGGCCGCCCTCCACCACCGCCCCCGCTCGCCGCTGGAAGACGAGGATCTGCTCCCCGAGATCCTCCTCCGCCTCCCGCCGCAGCCGTCCACCCTCCCCCGCGCCTCCGCCGTCTGCAAGCGCTGGCGCCGCCTCGTCTCCGACCGCGGCTTCCTCCGACGCTACCGCCGACACCACCGCCGCAGCCCTCCTCTCCTCGGTTTCTTCCGCAACGACCTGCGAGGCATCTCCTACACGCCTGCCATGGAGGCCCCCGATCGTGTCCCCGCCGACCGCTTCTCCGCGCATCTCGACGACGTCGGCTACCACTTCCGTCTCCTCAGCTGCCGCCACGGCCTTGTGCTCATCTCCCACTCGTCGCGGAACCAGGTCCTGGTGTGGGACCCCGTCACCGGCAACCAGCACCGCATTGCCGCTCCTCTGGGGTTCGACATGAACAGTACCCCGATGGACGGGGCGGTGCTTCGCGTTGCCGGCGACGCCCACCACTTCCAGGTGGTATTGGTAAGCTACAAGCAGGAAGATGAACAGGCGATCGTCTCGATTTACTTGTCGGAGACCGGTGGATGGAGTGATCTCATCTCAACACCGGTTCCAGGCGAGGCCATGGATTATGAAGGCATGCCCGCTGTTCTGGTCGGGCATTCCATTTACTGGCTGCTCCATGGGGATGATATAAGTGTAATTCTTGAAGTTGATTTGCATAGCCAGATTCTAGCTGTGATACAGGTGCCAACAAATATGTTTGCCAAAGGTCAGTACTTGATGGTTATGCGAGCAGAGGGTGGCGGTTTGGGCATACTCTCCCTGTCAGAATTCACGGCCGAGTTATGGAAGAGGAATACCGACGGTGATGGTGTTGCTTCATGGGTGCTGGGACAAACTATTGAACTGGACAAGCTACTTCCCCTGTCTTCAGATAAGAGAAGCCACATATCGATGCTAGCGTACGCTGAGGAAAATAATGTGGCTTTCTTGCGTACAGTTGCCGGTATCTTCATGGTCCAGCTTGAGTCATTGCAGTTCAGTAAACTTCCTGAAAACAACAACGCTGTTGTCTGTTATCCATTTGAAAGTGTCTATGCTGCAGGTAATAGCATGCCATCAAATTCTGGTCATAACAAAATCATGCCTATTTTCAGTAATTGGTTGATGGCCTTACACATCCATTTGTTAATTAAGCTAACAATTTTAAGTAGTGTCATATTAAGTGTTTCTTTTGCTGCTTGATGACCTGTTCAACATATGGCGAATTTGTTATGTAGTGCTTCTATTCTGATGCTTGTGTGGTAGATTTATTTGATGGTTCTGGTCTGGATTCACATATGTTACTGGTTGCTAATCTGCTAGTGTCCTTTATGCTTTTGATGTCACCAGTTCATCATTATGTTGTTTGTCAACAAATATGTAGCATGCAATTTCACGTTATCACATATTGGTATTTGTTGAACTATGTGGTTCAAGTCAGAGATAGCGAACTGTCTTTATCAGTTTATTATATGAATATCTATTCAGTAATATGATGAACACGAAGACTGGATTTTTTTCCTGTAATTACTGAACTAGATTTCACTATTGCTGCCTGTTGACATATTCAGGAATTGAATACTGGTAGCATTAGTTCTGTGCTATAGTTTTTTCTTATGTTCAAAACAACTGCATGAAAAATTAGCTTGAACCAACTGAAATATCAAATAGTGCTCAATAAGTATATCTGGACTTTTAAATCTAGTTATATTTCTTCATTTGATATTGTTATTGGGCTAATATTCTTGAATTTGTCATGATGAATTTGTTGTAAATGAATGCATAATTGTTCATCTCATCTCTTGTTGGAGGATCCTGCTGCGAGTGGCAAGTCCATTGTACCAATGAAGCACAAAAAATGTTTTCATTTCATTTATCAGGCTAAATATATTTAAAGATAATCTCTTCTTATAGTCAGGATCATGTTGGTTGCTATGATTTATTGGTATGAGCATATTTTACTGTTTCTTATATGGCGTATAACAATTTTATTAATTCTGGATAACATGTCTATTCTGATCGGCTAATAGCCTGAGTGTTTGTGTCCTTCATTTTCACAATATTAATCATAATGTACTGTTTCATAATTTTAAATTTGACAGGCTGTGTTATTTTCTTTATCTATTCATAATGTTGTGAGAACTGAGTTATTTTCCCCAACTTACAGTTGTGAGTTATCTAAATATCTTGTTGATTCTACCTTGTATCTATTTAGCTTTCCAATTGAATGTTATTGGTTGTTTGACTTTTTATGATTGCAGAAGCAGGCATTGGTGGTGCCATGGAGCTAGTATGATGTACTTGTTGAGCAGGCAAGCTTATCTTCTGAATTTATGTTGAGGTATATGAACTGTTCTTTTCAAAAAACTGTATTCCTTTCCTTTGTACTGCCATTCCTCAAGTACTAAATTGCAAGTGAGGGCTCTGAAATTTTCTCTACAATCCATTCCACAAATACGGAATCGCAAGAGAGGGCTCTTAAGATTTTCTCGACAATCCTTTGCTTAACTGTTGCCCACCTGGCCACCTCCTGTCATGCTTCCTTCATGGCAGGCTACATCTTGTTTCTTATCTCCAGACAGTGCTTCCTCATCCCTTCCTCAGCGTCTCTCCATTCTTTTCCTCATGCCCTAACCCGCCTACATTATCTTTCATCAGCTGATGCATTAAACTCCTCCACTGGAGGTGCTCTTTCACTTGCTTTTCCCTTCTATCCATCTGCCTTTCTTTCAGTTTGCCACCTCCTTTCTACTCTCCAAGTTCCCTCTGCTAATGCAGGTTCTTCTCCTCTAGCTCCCAAGATGACGCTAACTCGAAACCCTTCCCCCTTTTGCGCAGAAGTTTGTTCCAACTCGATCAGAGATGATAACAGAATAAAATACATCCTCTTTCTTGCTTCGTGGATTTTTTTTGTTTTATTTTTTGCTCTTATGGATCAATCAGGTTGCAGTGTAATTTATACGATTTCCCCTCTTAAGTGACTGCCGACTAATGGTACCTGAGCATTTGTTCCATGCTTCCTTTATTTATATGGGCTTATAGCCATGCCATTTCACATTGCTGATTATTTTGGACTGATAATCGTGACAATTTTTAAAGAGCATGCCTTCGTGAATTGTTGTACAACTATTCATCGTTTTGCTTGCAGTTAAGTTATTAGAGTTTTATGGACAATTAGTCTAGGTTTTGGCAGTTTGCTTAAAAATTGTCTCAGCATATCTCTCATTGTCAGTCTAATTTGCACATGTAATTGGCCATTGTTTGGTCCAAAATCCAAACTATATATGCAGCTATGCTTTCTGGAAGTTCAGTTCTTCAATTTGATCACAGTAGATGTTTAACACATGATCAAAATGGCATGACTGGATTCATCATGAATACTGCTTTCATCACGAATTGCACTTTTTACTACTCCCTCTGGTCCATATTACTTGTCTTATATTTGTCTAGATATGGATCTAGACAAATCTAAGACAAGTAATATGGACCAGAGGGAGTAACATATTATCATTAATAGTAGCCAAAGTATTGTTTTTAATGTTGTGCAAAGTTAAAAAAAATGACCATCTATTTTGGACCGAAGGACGTCTATCCGTTAATAAGATGCATGATCCCTTACTCACTTCAACTGCATGAATTTGATTAGATTCATCCATTAGTGATTAGCTAGCTTTTTTGGTATTTATAAGAATGCCTTGAGGTTTTTCTTATTTCCTACTCCATGAACCCCTCCTATGCCCGCTGATAGTTTAGCCTCTATTGGGATCAGATATAGCCAATAACTGATATTCTAGCCTCTGTTTGTGATGTTGGTTTCGTCTAATAATGCTGTGATGATTCAAATTTGGCGATCTCCACAACAGTGAAACTAATTTTTATTGCTCGAGTCATATAAAGTCGCAGATATCAATTTGATGGCTTTTCCATGTATGAACATTGGTTTGACTGATGTCATAATTTCCCTGCAGGTATCAGTTATGTTTCGGTGGCTGAGATGCAGAAGTGGCTCGTTTGATGCGATGCACACGGAAATTTACCCCTTATGTAGAATGCAGTGGTCAGATGTGAAGTGCATTCGTAGGAATTAATCACTTATTTTGCTCAAACCCGTCTTGTTATCGAACGCAGTCAATTGGCCAACTGACATGGAGACATAAGAATTGCTTGTATTAATCAGTACCTTTCAGTTGATCTTTGCTTGCGTGCATTCTGTGTGTGCTCATATTTTTACTGTTTTGTTTTGCTTGCTGTTCCACGTTGTATCTGACGGAAAGAATTCTGCATCAAATTTCTTCTCCTGTCCCATTCAGCGTGTCTGTTTTTAATCTGGTTCTGACTAATCAAAGTTGAGTTGCTTGCTTTCACCAGGATTCAGGGAGGCTTGGATGAGATTGCTAATGTTTGAGTTCTTTTACGTGTTAGCTTCTTATGAGATGAACATGCCGCTTTGAGATTTGCAAAATTTCACACAAGTGATGCGCCGACGCGCGGAACACATTTTATTGATTGGTTCGGCAACCACAGCCGTTCAACATCTCCTTATTTTGCAGGTTGCTGCTGGGCGTTAAACCTGGCCCCACCTCTTGTGGCACTCGATCTTACAATCCGCAGCGCCTTCTGCTTCTGCAAAATGGCCAACGCGAGCACAAGATCATCAGCTAGAACAGACGATTCTTCTTTGTGTCATCAACAGAAAAAAGAGAGACCATGTACTGCATCGATGCTCAGGAGAGTTCATCCATAAACGGAGCAGAAATGCAATGCAAGTAAGGTGAGCCGTCGTCGTCTTACCGGTGGGCGCCGCCGACGGGCCGCAGGGGGAGTCGGTGCTGCAGACCCAGAGGCAGACGGCGCGGCTCTCCTCCATGTAGCCTTCTTCCTTGCATTTCTCGACACAGTCGACTTTGCAGATCCATCCGCTGCGGCTGCACCCGTCGTGGCAGGGCTGGTAGCACTCGCAGAAGGTCTTGGCGGCCGCCCGCTGCTGGGGCGGCACTGAGATGACGAGGAGCACGCACAGTGCGGCAATGGCGGCCGCCCTCTTCTTCACCTCCATGATCTCCTTTCCTTGGACGTGCAAGCTATGAGAAGAGAAGGGAAAGGGAGCTGCTGTGGAGTGCCAAGTTGTGGCGGACGAGCGTTGGGGTTCAGCCTTTGTCCCTTATATGGGTGCGTGATGTATGCATGCATGGGTGGTGAGAAGATACACGTGTTTCACGCCGGTGCCACGTTGTGTCAAATGTTCGACCCGGCTGACAGCTGGCCAGGACACATCAACTGAAAACTGCACACCTAAAGTTGGGGTAGTTATTTTGATACTCCCTTCGTAAACAAATATAAGAGCGTTTACCGTTAGGGAGTAGTTGGCAACTGGTTCGGTGGGGATGGTAAATGTTGCTCACACTAGAACATCATTTCGAAACAACACATGTCAGGACGAAGTTTAGTTGGCAACTGGCTCGATGTGGATGGTAAATATAGTTGGCACCATATATTAATTTAAACGGTGGTAAATGTAGCTGACACCAGGACATTAATTTGAAAGGACACATGTGATGACGAGGTTGATGACCAACAGGTTCAGTGAGGACGATAAATGTAGCTGGCACCAGGACATTAATGCAATGTCAGTACAAAATAGATGGCAACTGGTTAGATAGCGATGGTAAATGTAGCTGGCATCAGGAACACTAATTTGAAACGACACAAGTCACGACGAGGTAGCTGACAAATGGTTTGGTGAGGATGATAAATTTTTCCTATTTATAAAGGTTGGAGTCGATGGCCAGTTCACATGTGGAACCAACAATCTTCACAAATAAACAAATGTATTTCTATTCACATTGCCTATTCTTATACGTTTCATAATTTGAAATGTTGTGTCTGTCAAAGGACCTGCTATGATCAGTTGAGATTCTCTACTGCCCAGGTGTGATCTTTTGTTATACTTTTGCTCTTTTTAATAGTGACCAGCGAACAAAGGCTGCATGATGCCAACATATTTCGACGATTTCCTAAACTAGTGACCTCACTACTCGAATTCTAGAGTTTGGTAGCAACGCATGGGTATTGGGGTAGCGAAAGTAAAAACACTAGTTAAGGGGTACCCCTCACAAAGGCCACTCCTACCTTCTATGGTGGTGACAATTAGTACACTGCATGTGCGATATTTGTCTTCTTTGCATGGTAATACGTGTCCCATTCATAAGATAAAGATCAAAGTAAAAATCACGTAAGGACCAACATGACAAAACTGAAAAGATAGCAGGACATCTCTGAGTTTGACACCAGTGTCCATCACCTGCCTCCGGCACCACCACAGCAGCCACCGAAGAATAGAATGACGGATCACCTCCATACCCGAGCTCGACGCGGCTCCATCGCTGATATGCCGCTTTGCGGACCTCCAAGGTGGCTCCCCAAAAGTGAAGCCATTGCCGTTGAACGAATCAGACCGGGGCAACACCCCGGACATGTCATCGAACTCCAGATTTGACACCCCACCACGACTAAGACACCGACGGAGGAAACCAGACCCTCCATCCGTCAACCACGAACCCAGCACAAGTTTCGTCTTCCAGATGTCGTTGATGCAGACCACAATCTGCATCCGCTCCTGGACTATCTCCCAAGCTCCGCGCCGACGCTGGAGAAGACGCCGTCGCAACGGCGAAGCCCGAGGACACATGTCCATCACAAGGATGCTACCGCCGCCACACCATCCTTAATTACTTGAACAGACTGAATTCAAAATCCATCCCCAATGATACGACCAATTGTCTCATCGAAGTAGGATCTGAAGAAATTTTATTCAGCGCCGCCATTGCCGTCGCCGAAGTCAAGACGATGAACAGCCTAAAAACTAAGCTACTTTGGACTAAAACTATCCACACGCGTGGATTCGGCGACCCCCACATCTCCGACGACCGAGGTTATCAACGGAGGGGAGACGCCGGAGAACGGTGGCGAAGCACGAGTCCCTGCCGGCGGAAAGCTAGATCATGTGCGACATTTGTCGCAACCTGAAAGTTTTGGTGTGATTTGTTTTGACGTACGGAGGCAGGGCCGGGTTTATTAGTGCTTTTTTCCGTAGTTATTTTTGGAAGGTTTTATCTATTGAACCGTGGTCCAAATTACGAACAGATTTTATGGTTGTGTTCCCATATCGAGATTTTTGAAAGCAAATAGGTCTCGATAAACTTTTTATGGACGAAATATGTGTTCTAAAATTATATTAACCCATGCTTCAAAACTGTACTAACTCGTGATTTAAGAACTCGAATAACTGTGCTTCATTTTTGGAGAAGCATAATTGGGCTTTCACTTGAGAGCCACAACTATGCTCCACGCGAAAGCACACCTATGCTTCCCTTTTATGAAAGCACAGAAGCAGAACCTAGAAGCACATCTATGCTTCACAATTGAGAAGCATAGAAGTACTAATGTGCTTTACACGAAAGAACATCTATGCTTCATTTTTCGAGAAGCGCATAAGCATAACTGTTCTTCACGTGGAAACACACACTCCTACCATACGTAAACAAAAAAAAAATAGAAAAATCAAACCCCCATAAAACGATAAAACGCGCCCCAAAAAGGGAAGCGCCAGGCTGCTAGCGCGTAACGTGTGGCGGCGCCGGAGCGCTCCCCTGCCATGGAGACTGCCCGCTGAAAGCCCCTCAAGCTGGCAACCTCTGGATTAGTTGCCACGATAGGGTGTGTTGGATAATCAATACATCTCTAATATTAAAGAGGAGTTTCTATGTCGTTCGTTTCGTTTCCAACCATCCACTCCCCCGCACGACCTCCTTTTCGTTTCTGATTTTTCTATTCCTTGCCTATGTTTTTGTTCCAAAAAATCAGTATACAATCTATTGTTCCGTTAATGCACAATCTCTTTCAAAGAAAATCGGGAGACAATCCCCCCTTCCCATTACATGGCATTGGTTTCTCACCAAAATGGGGACGCAATCCCCTCCTTCCCATTGATCTCTTTTCTGATAGTCTACTTTTTTTTCCAAAGAAGAATGAGAAGAAGCCCACAAAAAAAATCAAAAAGGAACATAATCTCCAAAACTATGAAGAGAATAGAACCATATTGAGGTCCTAATTGTACGGTCTCTCTCTTTTTTTGTTTGATCTAATTTGATTCGACCAATGGAAAACGAAAGAGAAACGTTCGGAGAGAGAGAGAGAGAGAGAGAGAGAGAGAGAGAGAGCACCTCCCGCCGGCTCTGCCTCACTGTCTTCGTCAGAACCACACCACGCGTCCTCCCATTTTCAACCCACATTGTGCCGTTGCCCTTGGTCTTGAGCGCCTTACCGGCCCAAAGACCTCTGGACTATGTTGGAAACCAGCAATGATGGGGTGTTTCCTCTAGAGAGTAAGCATTAAAACCATTAAGCGTCACCATAAGGGCGACCAACCAGCTATGCCATGTGGCGCAAGCTGGTTGGCCATAGTGAGAAAGCTTTTGAAAAAAATATGGAGGTGAGGAATTTTTTTAAATACTTGTTTTCCTTTCTTAGAAGGAGATGAGGACTCACACATTTTTTTTAATGGATGGCTATGCAAAGAGGCACTCGCTGGTAGGCCGCGGTGGTATTTTTTTAATTTCTTTTTAAGATGAAGGTGAGGATTTTTTTCTGAGATATTTTGCTATTTTTTTTAAATAATACATTTTTTATTAATTTTCATAAATATTACGCTGGATAAAAAAATTTCAAAAAAATACACCGTCGGCCATATCTAGCGCTTAAAAATCTTTCTTCTTTCTCCGTCACTAGATTCCGGTTAAAAGGCTTTTGTTTGTATTCTAGCTTAGCTTAGCTCTCTCTATTCTTTGCCTAGTCGGCCCACAGCAGGCCGATTGGATTCCCTGTCGGCCCACTGTGGGCCGATTGAAGCTAATTGGCTTGTTGTGGGCTAATTATTTTTATAAAAAAAGTAGGCATAACAAATATATGTTTAAAAAATGTTAATCATGTAATTAAAATTTAAACGTGTATAAAAAAATGTTCCTGATGTATACAAAAAATGTACAATATATATGCAAAAAAGTTGACATAAAAAATATGTTTTAAAAAGTGTTAAGCATGTATTTAAAAATTGTTAAATGTGTGTATAAAAAATGTTTCTTATCTATTCAAAAAATATAGAATGTGTATGAAAAAAAGTTGACACCAAAAAAATACGTTTGAAAAAAAGTAGGCATCACTAGTGCTTTTCATTCGTTATAGTGTAGCATGCGATGTAGCTTGAGCTATGGTAATCTACATATCAAAGGGAGATGTAGCAACTGGATCTATGGTAATCTGCATATCCAGTGTTTTCACGTCCCACGCGGCAACTTACGTAACGTAGTGGCCGGAGTCTTCCCCTCACATTACGGGCAATATGGCAGCGTCCCCAACTGCGGCAATCAGCACATGCAAGCGCAAGCAAGTCGTACACACACCCACATCATGTCCTCCAGTTCTTCCTTCAAGTTGTACATGGTCTGGGCCCGCTTGCAGCAACACTGTTTTGTCTGGTCACGCGTGATGATTGCATCCGCATGATCAGGTGGCGTGTGAGGAGGTTTGCGTCAGACAAAAAATCAATCGGTTAAGAAAACGTTTTCCAAATTGGTGATGTTCCTCTTCAATGTCTTTCTTGTAGAAAATTGTTTCGTTTGCCACATAGTATCATTGAAAGCTCCAATCGTAAGCCAAGGGCCATTTTCCTCATCTTCGATTCATTTCAACAGTTCCCACATATGATGCCTTTCATGAGATTTAATTATGTTCACTATAAACAAAAGTACCCCGCCACTTAGGGCTATAGGGATTGAGCCGGATCAAAACATCAATATAAACCGGGCTAACGGTAAGCTCTTTTATTTCCACACTATGATCATGGAAGAGAGTAATGCCTTTTTCATGGTTGCCTTGCACGATACATATTTTGAGGCCTAGTCTCCATCGCAAATTTATTGACATACCTATTGCTTTGTCGCGTTTCTTAGACGGAGACTATCTTAGGCTTGTAAGTATGCACGAGGCGTACCAGTTCTTGAACTGTTCGAGGCTGCCTGAGGCCCCACACGGTTTCAACTTAGCAGCGTCATGACTCCTGACTCGTATCAACTACTTATGTATATAATAATGGAAATGATGAAATTGTAAACGACTTTGTAGTATGTTCGAGTCAGGATAACGGCAAGCGGACGCGAGACGGTTCATGTCAGGAAGCGGGATTTTATTTGGACAAAAGGTACTTTCAACTTGGAACGAGCATGAATCAACCAGTCTAGTTTTGTATGATCCAAGGAGCAAATGATCTTTTCGTAGTTATGTTGCGTTCAACGGTATGTGTGGACTTGGGCCTTGGGTAAACTAAGCGTGACGTGCATGTTGTGAATTACAACAATGTTACTGTATCTGTGATTGTTGTTCAATGGCAACACACGAGCAGACTAGCTAGCCTTACAAATATGGGACCGGCTACCTGTCAGTTTACTCAAAACAGATTTTGGGTCAGTCGACTGACCCAAAATTTGTTTCAGTCGAGTCCACATCAGACACTCGCTATCGCAATGCATATATCCAGTTGGTCCATAGTTAATTAGTTTATCCACCTGCAATTGACGTGAGCTGGCATGCATTTCAAATGGCCATGCATGTATACATTTCAGCACATCACTAACGCTACTTTTTTGGGGTATCAATAACGCTGCTGCAATTGAATCACCGCCATCAGCGTGATGGATGCATGCAACACGGGCCCGCAAATATCAGATGTACATATTCATGTTTGGTTCATACTCCCTCCGTCCGCGAATAAGTGTACATCTAGCTTTTGTTCTAAGTCAAAGTTTTAAAACTTTGATCAACTTTATAAAAAAAAGTAGTATCATGTATGACATAAAATTGATATATTATGAAAGTACATTTGAAAACGAATCTAATGATACTAATTTAGTGTCATAAACGCTGCTACTTTTTCTTATAAAGTTGGTCAAAGTTTTAAAACTTTGACTTAGGATAAAACCTAGATGTACACTTATTCACGGACGGAGGGAGTAGTTAGTATTTTCCCACACTATTTTACTCAGTAAGATTCTTGTTGTGGAAAATAAGGCCACGTGTCATACACAAAAAATATATGGAAAATTTCTTATAGGCAAGTCAAAGTGTGGCTAACAATTTAAGCGCCTAACCTAAGGCAAGTTCGGCTAAATTGGTGTGGCAAACTATGAGACGGCTACCGGTTTTAACTAGCATGATTTAAATTACTACGAGTTGTAAACCTGATAACCAAAAGTAGAAAAGAGGAGGTCACCTCAAACTGTAATAGTTGTGCTGCTGTCACCTTATAAAATATATGAATAAAAATAGTGGCATCGGTCTTACCTTAGAAACATATAAATCAAATAATGACAAATTTGCATATTTATACAAAAATTGCATTTTTTATAATATACAAGAATAAGTATATAATGTTGAAAGTTTCGCAAAAAGAAGTTTCCTAAGAAGGAATAATTTAGTTGATTTTGTATTATCATTAAAAAGAAAGAAAAATACAAAAAAAAAATCAAATATTGACAAAACTTACACATATTTACATAGAAGGGTTTCGCAAAAACAAAATTGCACACATTTTACACATAAATTGCGCTTTTTACAATACGAAAGAATACGAAAGAATAACCATATAATAGTGGAACGATATTGGTATTACCGTTAAAGAAATAAAATGAAATAAAATTAAAACTAAAATGAAAACAAAGCAATGAATCTTTCTAGGGAGAATAAAACCCTTTAAGAAGAAAGAAAATAAAAATAAAAAATTAATGAAATTTTCTAGGGAAGATTAAAACCTTTTAAGACAAAAGAAAAATAAAAATAAAAATAAAAAACAAAATAATGAAGTTTTCTAGGGAAGAATGAAACACTTTAAGAAGAAAGAAAATAAACTAAACAAAAACTAAATAATGAATTTTTCTATAGAATAATGAAACCCTTTAAGAAAAAAAATTAAAAAAACAAAACTAAAACAAAATATTGAAGTTTTCTATGTAAGAATGAAACCCTTTAAGAAAAAATAAAACAATCAAACTAAAACCAAATAATGAAGTTTTCTATGTAAGAATGAAACCCTTTAAGAAGAAAGAAAATATAAAAAGAAAAAAAAAAGAAAAAAAGTAAAATTTTCTAGGGGAAAATGAAACCCTTTAATTTTTGGAAATATGCAAAGCTTGCGTATCATTCATTGATACGTAGAAGAGAAATTACAAAGACATGCAAGAGGAAAAGAGAAAAGCACCACACAAGGTGTGGGAACAACAAGAAGAGATACAACACAGGAGAGAACTCTCCTAGCTCAAACTCCGGCAGACAAGCCAAAGATACGAGATATAAAGGCATCTAGGTCACGCTGTGACCAACGCTGGGCACCATCGTCACACTGTCGCGCCTCCAGGACGAACCGGATTAACGTACCTCCCACCTATGTGCCTAGAGGATCGGCAAGTGGGGTGCAGGACCCGGACTTAAAGGAGAAGCCATAGAGAGAGCGCCGTCGAGGCCGTACATAGCGCCCCGGATGCTCACGCCAAGAGGAGCATCCCGGACCAGCAAAGCGTCCAAAGTCTCCAAAGCCAACACCGAACACACCACGAGCAGCAAAACAACGCCTTCATGAAGGATACAACGCCGAGACGCCGCCGCTATCCGATCTAGTGAACCAAATCTGGGGTTTCCCCTGATACTCGCGTAGGGGCGCGGGGAAGAGGCCATGACAGCACCTCCAAGAACGAAACGACACCCGTAGGTGTCGCTGCCGCCAGCATCGGCGAGCCGAGCAAGGCTTTCGCCCCGGCCAAATTCCGCACAATCCCAAAGGTTCCATAGGATTCAGGGACAAGGCTGCCAAAGCAGGCCAAGACCACAACCACTCGGAGAAGAGCCGCACCACTCACCGAGGAAGATGACGTTGTGCGCCGCTGGATGCACCACCGTAGACGAGATGGAGCGCAGGGGGGGGGGGGAGAGGGAGGGGACGCGCTGCGCCAGGGCAGCCGGTGACGACGGCAGGGAGGGACTATGGAGGCGGCGCCAGATCTGACACTGGACGAAAGCCGCCGGGACGGCCACCATGGGGCGCGGAGGGGGGGGGGGGAGCCACCGGATCCTCGACCAGGACAAGCGCCGCCGGCCGCCAGGCCGCCGGGAGGGGCGCCGATGAACCATCAGGAGGCGCCGCCAGCCGCCGCCGCCACAGAGGGAGACCCCGCCGCCGCCGCCACGGCGTGGGCTTCGCCCGGTGGTGGCCTCCGGCGGCGGTGAGGGGGGTAGCTGGAGGAGGGGGCCGGCGATGGCGCGGTTGGGGGCTGCCGCCCGTGTCGCCTGGGGTAGGCGACGCGGGGGCCGAGGTTTTTTTTTCAAGTAATGAAGCCCTTTAAGAAGAAAGAAAATTTAAAAATAACTTGCATACAAGTGTGCTTTGAAATTGCACTTTCGTAATATGCAAAAAATAAGCATATAGAGTGCAATTTTTCATATCTACTGTAATTTACACACAAGGTGTATCATACTTGCGTGTATACTTACTTTCAAACACAAAAATAAAAATATTTTTTCTAAGAAGAAATCAAGTATAGTGGCATTGGTACCACCCTTTAAGAAGAAAAAAAGTAAAAATAACAATGATACAACTTGCACACAATTTAGACCTAAATTGCAATTTTTTAGTTATGTAAGAATAAATATATGATAGTGAATTTTACATAAAAACAAAGTTTTTGAACAAGGAACGAATTAGTGGCATTGGTATCGTCCTTAAAAACAGGAAATGAACTAAAAACTAAACATTATAAAACGAATAAAGTTTTTTAGGAGAGAGTAAATTAGTGACATTTGTATTACTCTTAAGAATAAAGGAAAAAAAACCTGCACACAACATTGCAGTGAAATTGCACTTTTTATAATAAGCAGTGAATACACATATAATAATGCAGCTTTAGCAGTCTAGTCTAATTTTTGTGTAATTTTTTTTACTCTCAAAAAACATTTACACAAAAATTGTATAGTACTTTCATGCATACATACACATAATAATAATAAATGTATTTAATTAGAAAGAAATTAGCAGAAAACAATTAGCATTGTTATTACCCTTAGGGAATAAGGAAACAAACTAATTTTCCACACAATTAGCACAAAAAATGCACTTTTTATAATCTAAAGAATAAATAAATAAATATATATATATATAAGAGTGAAGTTTCCATATTCTAATGTAATTTCTACATGTATTACTTGCACGTATACATTTACACACAGTCAACATCCGAAAATACATATAAAGAAAAAAACTCAACTGAGAAATAAATAAAATAAAAAAATACACATATAGGAAACAAAAGCAACCCATGAAAAGGCGCATAAACACACCAAAATTCAGCTCAAGAAGGAAATCGACTGACCCAAAATAGGGTCAATCGGATCCAAACAGCCTGGTACACCAGCAAAACGTGACAGAGAAAAGAAAAACTATCCAAATCCTAAAGCACAGTCCAATGGCCAGAAAATCGACTGACCACAAAATTCAAATTCAGTTGACTGGAATCTAGCTAAAGTACAAATATAACAAAGGGTGTGATGTTTTGGCTCTGGGATTGTAATCATAATGGAAATAGTTTAGAATGAAATAGAAGTACCCTAAAAAAATGAAATAGAACTGATTTTTGTTTTTCTAAAGGAAAAACTTCAATCGCACTGCAGCTTCATTTTTTTTGTGTGTGGAAGGATAGTTTTGGGCTTCAATCGCGCAGGCCTCTGCACTTTCACTTTCCCCATTGCGGCTGCACCCCACCCTAGACTCCGCCGCCGCCTCCATGAGCGCCATGGCGGCCGCCCTCCACCGCCGCCCCCGCTCCCTCCCGCCTCTGGAAGACGAGGATCTGCTCTCCGAGATCCTCCTCCGCCTCCCTCCGCAGCCGTCCTCCCTCCCCCGCGCCTCCGCCGTCTGCAAGCGCTGGCGCCGCCTCGTCTCCGACCGCGGCTTCCTCCGCCGCTACCGCCGACACCACCGCCGCAGCCCTCCTCTCCTCGGTTTCTTCCGCAACGACCTGCGAGGCATCTCCTACACGCCTACCATGGAGGCCCCCGATCGTATCCCCGCCGGACGCTTCTCCTTGCATCTGTACGACAGCCGCGCCAGAATCCTCAGCTGCCGCCATGGACTCCTGCTCGTCGCCCGCTCATCGCGAACCAAGTTCCTGGTGTGGAACCCCGTCACCCGCGACCAGCACAGGCTTGTCGCGCCACCGGCGTTCGACACCTACGCAGCTCAGGTGGACGGGGCGGTGCTCCGGGCTGCTGGAGACGCCCACCACTTCCAGGTGGTATTGGTAAGCTACCAACAGAAACAAGTGATCGCCTGCATTTACTCCTCGGAGACTGGTGTATGGAGTGATCTCATGCCAACATCAGTTCAACGCACGGCCGTGGGTTGTCAAGGCATGCCTGCTGTGTTGATCGGGGATTCCCTTTACTTGCTGCTCTCTGACGGTGGTATAACTGTAATTCTTGAGGTTGATTTGAATAGGCAGAGCCTAGCTTTGATACAGGTGCCACTGTGTATGCTTGCCTATGGTCATTATAGGGACTTTGTGACAGTTATGCGAGCAGAGGGTGGCGGGCTGGGTTTACTCTGCAAGAAAGGCTTCACCGCCAAATTATGGAAGAGGAATGCTGGTTGTGATGGTGTTGCTTCGTGGGTGCTGGGAAGAACTATTAGACTGGACAAGCTACTTTCCCTGAATTTAGAGATAAAGATACAGAGGATAGCGTATGCCGAGGAAAATAATGTGGCTTTCTTGCGGACAGTTTCCGGTATCTTCATGGTCCAGCTTGAGTCATTGCAGTTCAGTAAACTTCCTGAAAACAACAACTGTGCTATCTGTTATCCATTAGAAAGTGTCTATGCTGCAGGTAAAACCATGTCTTCAAACTCTGGTTATAACAAATCCATGTTGATTTTCGATAATTAGTTGATGGAGTATGCCGTTCTTGTGTTAAGATAACCATTTTAAGTAGTGTCATATTACTTGTTTCTTTTGCTGCCTGATGACCTCTTCAACACATAGCGAATTAGTTCTGCAGTGCTTCCGTTGTGATGCTTGCGTGGTAGCTTTTTGTTTGATGGTTATGGTCTGGAGTCACATCTGTTGCTGGTTATGTAACAATTGAACTAAATTTCACTGTTTGCCTTTTGACATATTCAAGAATTGTATATTGGTAGTGTTAGTGATGTGGTACATGTTTCTGTCATGTTGAAAACAACTGCATGTGAATATTCTTTAAATTTGACTGGCTGTTTGGTTTTGTTTACCTTCCTAATGCTGTATCAGAACTGAGTTTTTTTCGAGATTACAGTTGTGAGTTATGTAAATATCTTCCTAATGTTGTATCTATTTAGCTCTCCATTAGAATGTTATTGGTTGTTTGACTTTTTATAATTGTAGAAACAAGCATTGGTGGTGGACATGGTGGAGCTGATCAAGATATGCTAGTATGATGCACTGGTTGAGCAGGAAACCTTATCTTCTGAATGTATGATGAGGTATCTGAAGTTCTGAATGTAGGGGAACGCAGCAGAAAACAAAAATTTCCGACCTACGCACCAGCCCAGGACCACTATGGAGACTGCATACATGGTTTGATCTTTTTCGTTACCGACTCGTAGCGCAGCGGGAAGTAGAGTCGATGACGATCGGCGGTGCAGATCCCCGCAGCTAGGATTTACAACCTCCCAACCGCGAGGATGTATACCCTCATCTGCTCCTCAGACAGCCCTCCAGGAGGCGGTCGAACAGCCCCCCGGACGGTGTCGCGGACAGCCCTTCGGGAGGACCTTCGAAACTCGAACGGTCACTCGGACAGCCCTTCGGGAGGACCTTCGAAACTCGGACGGTCACACGGACAGCCCTTCGGGAGGCACTGACGAACTAAGACCGAAACTACGATCTCTCTACAGAGTTGCACACATACGGTGTCATCTATCCGGCAGGGCTTCGCCGTCCAGAACTAGTTCCTGCCGGAACCCAGACAGCCTTACGGCTCTATGAAACTCTTTTCGTGGGAGGGAGAGAAGAAGCCAGATAATGCATGGCATGTGTATGAGAGCAAGGGATGAGTGTGGAGGGCTGCCCCTCCACCTCTATTTATAGGAAATCCCAAGGGGGTAGGGCAGTTTCACAAAAAACCCAAAATGCACATGAATGAAGTCCTTCCACAAGGACCTAGGAGTGAAACCAAGGAACAAGAGGGTCCCCAAGGGGGGATACCCCATGTGGCCGGCCACACCCCCATGAGGGGCCCAAAAAATGGCTCCTATCCATCCATGTCATCCCCAAGATCTTTTGGAGCAAAGCCCCAAAAGGTGGCTTTCCATAAAGTAACCATAAAGCTGATTTTCACTATTCACGACGACATTTTTCAGCGTCTGATCGAACTGAAAATATTTATGTGGGCTAAGAACATTTCCAGTACCCACTAAAATGATTTTCAACGCGTTCCGAAACAATTCCGGTTTTAGTGATTTTCATCTGCGAAACGCATCTGAAGTGGCTCCGGCAGCTCCGGAACATTTCCGGTTTTTATCTCAGAAAATTCCAAAAAGCTTCCAGAATGATTCTGGCATCCTCCAAGAATTATCAGGCATGTGCCGAAACCAATTTGACTTAATGGTGTATCCCAAAACAACTTTTCGGTATCATCCAAACTTATCCGATGACCTCTCTCTGCGGTACGATTCCGCTGTCCGAAACTTTTCGGTGTCCGAAACTTTTTCGGTGATTTTCTCTCAGACTCCCTGTCTAGTATTCAGCAGATAGATGACCCTTAAGCGTGTGACCCTATAGGTTCGGTGAAGTATAGACATGACCCGGAACCCCTTTCGATCAATGATCAACATCGGAGCCGTGGACACCCATATTGACCCCTATACCCACACGAATAAATATTCCAGTGAACCTCCAGTTGCCGTGTGCTATTCCTGTTGCTTCGCGATATGTTACAAATACCCGAGGTGAGACATGTTGGCATTCCCGTGAATCAACAACTTGTCCACTATGCTAGTTACCTCGTTACCGGTATTGTTCTCTTTTCTCGTTATCGTGTTCCGGCATCCCCGTGATCAAATCACAAAGTGTCTGGCCAGACGATGATGGATACCGTAACACCGAGAGGGCCCAGAGATATCTCTCCATTGTCGGAGGAGCAAATCCCAATCTTGAGCTATCAAGTTACTTGACACACTTTTCCATGAACCCGTAAGCCGCCGTAATAGCCACCCATTTACGGATGACGTTTAACAAACCCCAAAGTTCATGAAGCAAGCATGAAGAAACTCGATACTCTCATGGTCTAAGGAATCATGCAAACGTTAACCATCTCTGTGTTATGTACCAATAAACTTGTGACGAATGAATCTCATAGCATAACATTATGCCGGGTCGATTCAACACAAATGTTCTCTTAACATTATGCCCTCAAGGTTGCTGACATAGACATGCCCATGATCAGGAAAACATAACCATCATGCAACACTTGAGCTAGTCTTAGAGGCCAGACTAGGAATACATTTTACCGTTTATTATTCCACACGTGCATATGAGTCTTCCTCCGAGCCTCATGGTTATTGCAGACTCGAGAACCATAGCAGTTATAGCATGGAACATAAATATAATTATGAACTCGGAGATAAATAATATCATTTATTATTGCCTCTAGGGCATATCTCCTACACTGAACTGTTCTTTCAAAACCATGTATTTTTTCCCTTTTTATTGCCATTCCTCAAGTACTAAATTGCACAAGAGGGTTGTAAGCTTTTCTCTACAATCTTTTGCTTAATTGTTCCCCACGTAGCCACTTCCCATCACGCTTTCATGGCAGGCTGCGTCGTGTTTCTTTTCTCCATGCCCTGCTTCCTCATCCCTTCCTCAGCAGCTCTCCATTCTCTTCCTCATGCCTTCACCCACTTGCATTTTCTTTTATTTGCTGATGTTTTAGCCCCTCCACTGGATATCCTCTTCGCTCGCCTCTCCCTTCGATCCAGCTGCTTTGCTTTCAGTTTACCTCCTCCTTGGTACTCCCCATATCCCCTCTAGCAGTGCTGATTTTTCTCCCTCTAGCTCCTCAGATGACTGATGAATTGATACATTTCCACCTTTTGTTTAAAATTCCTTTCCTACCCGGTTATAGATTATAATGGTGTCATGTTAAGTGGTAGCAGAATGAAATACATCCTGTTTCATTTTTTTTTTGTTATAATTTTACCACTTCCTACATTGCCTTATGTGTTTTTTGTGGTTATGGATCCATCAGGTTGTAGTGTGATTTATATGTTCTTCCTCCGCGTCAATGGCTGACAACTAACTATACCTGAGCATACTTCATTTATATGAGCCTATCGCAATGCCATTTCACATTGCTGCTTATTTTGGATCATTGTGATACCTAGTGAACTAATTATTGTTACAAAATTTTGAAGAGCATGCCTTTGTGAAATGTTGTACCACTTTTTATCGTTCTACTTGCAGTTAAGTGCAGATTTGTGGACACCTATTCTAGTTTTAGGCCATTTCCTTAAGTATTGTCTCAGCACCTCTCATTGTTAGTTGCATATGCAATCGGAGTCATACAAAATCAGCTGAATGGTATAAAACTTTAACGGCTTTTCCATGAATGCATGATGCAAATTTAGTTTATTGATGTAGTCATTGGCTCATTGCCCTGCAGGTATCTAGAGTTATGTTCTGGTGTCTGAGATGCAGAAGGGGGCAAGGGGCTTGTTTGCTGCAACCCACAAGGAAAATTTGCCCTCTATTTAGGATGCACTAGTCAGCTGTGAAATGGACCTGTATGAATTAGTTGCTTATTTTGATCAACCTGGTTTATATCTAATTTCTGTAATCAATTGGCCAACTGGGCATGAAGACATAATGAGCTTGCTACGATTAATTAGTACCTTTCGGCTGATCTTGCTTTCATTTTGTGTGTTATCATATTTTCACTGTTATCTTTTGATTGTGTTCCATGTTATATTAGGTCAGATGCCCCATTTAGTGTGTTTGTTTTTACCTGGTTCTACTAATGAGTGTTGAGTTCTTTTGCTTTCCCTGAGATTCAGGAAAGGCTTGGATAAGATTGCTAAGGCTTGGAGTACGAAATAAACATGCCACTTTGAGATATGCAAAATTTCACACAAGTGGTGCGCCGACACGCGGAACTCATTTTATTGATTGCTTCGGCAATCACAGCCGTTCAACATCATATGATCCCATGATCTACATGTTCAGCTCTTTATTTTGAAGGTCACTTGGCGTTAGTTATTGCCCCACCTCTTGTTGCACTCAGCTATACAATCCGCAACACTTTATGCATCTGCAAAATAGCCAAGACGAGCACAAGATCCTCAGACCAGATGGTGATTCTTCTTTGTATCAATAGAAAAAAGAGAGCATATTGCCTCGATGCTCAGGAGAATTCATCTACAAACAGAGCAAATGCAATGCAACTATGCAAGTAAGGTGGTCTGTTGGTCTTATAGGTCGGCCCCACCGACTGGTCGCAGACGGAGTCCGTGCTGCAGACCATGATGCATGCAGCGAGGGCGTCCTTGTTGACGCTGTCATAGTTGCCGGCGCAGTCGACATTGCAGAGCCACCAAGGGAGGCTGTGCCTGCACCCATCATGGCACTGCTGGTAACAGAAGGACATGGCGGCCACCTGCTGCTTGGATGGCACTGACATGATCAGGAGCATGATGCACAGGGTGGCAATGGCGGCCGCCCTCTTCTTCACTTCCATCTCCTCTCCTTTCCTCGGACAAGCTATGACAAGAGAAGAGGAAGGGAACTGATGTGGGGGTTTTCAGGTGACTGATGGCTCTCTTACTCAGTCAGAGTGTGGCCTCTTACATATTGGAGTTCCAAGGGCAATACCGATATTTTACCTGGATAATTTTTAGTGTAACACGACAAAGTATTTCAGTATTTTCTAGCACATCAAATGATCCACAATTTCAGGTTTGGTTGTTCTGTAGCCAGTTTTGCCATGGTATCAATTTCCTGAACAAGATGATGCCCACTGCCAATTACTAGCCCCTAGTGGAGCACCTGAAAATAACCTTGGATCTTAAACCGATTA
Source organism: Triticum aestivum (assembly GCF_018294505.1). NCBI lineage: Eukaryota > Viridiplantae > Streptophyta > Magnoliopsida > Poales > Poaceae > Triticum > Triticum aestivum. The sequence continues at coordinate 33,692,766 of NC_057811.1, read as the reverse complement.
GACAAGCGCATGCTACTCATCTTTCTATTTTCCTTGTGACGAGGCCTGTGCTGATGTAGAAAGAAAACCAAATGCAGGTTTTCATACAATGCTGTTTAGTAGTAGTAAGGGACAGATTGCTATATTAAGTTCCTGGAGATGTGAATTGAATTGAATTTTTGAGATACCTCCTGTGAATTGAATTGGGATACCTCCTGTTAATTGAATTTGCACAATTCTCTTTTTTTTTAACAAAATTTACATCTATTCAGTAGCAATGCCACTGGGATAGTTTTTAATTTTTGAGATATGATGAAGGCTTCGGTGTGTTGGCTAATGTTTGAATTTGAATTATTTGATGAGTTAAATATACAGATGATGTATACACGGGAGTGTGTTCTTCAGTGTGTTGGGTCTTGGGTGTCTGACTGTCGTTGTCATTAAAAAACTATGTATGACACAGGGACATGTTGTTTTGCTCCTCTTGACATGGGGATGGGTTGAATGAATCTTGCACAGTAGAATCTTCTCTTTTGGTTAGTCTGGTAGATATGGAAATTGCTTGTAAGTTGTAATTTTTTTACTGAAATGTAACTATACATATGAATATATCTAGTGTTGGGAAGTTTTCTTACATATTTTCTTAGCATATCTCTCATTGTTATTTTTTTACATTGTCATTGTGTAATCAGATTTTTCTGCTTTCCTACTCCAAAGAACGCATTATATGGCCATTGATCATTTAGCCTCTATTGGAACAGATGTTGCCAAAAACTCCCAAGTTGAAGGTTTGCCTCAAATTACCTTTGGTCTCTGTTTATAATGTTAGTTTTGTCTAATAACTCTGGTGATTTCACGTCGGAACTTTTGGCACAATTTTCAAGATGGTGTAGCTAATGTTTACTGTTTGAGCCATTCAAAACCTACAGATATGACTTCAATGGCTTTCCATGAATGTGTTGTACAGTTTGACTGATGCCATCATTGCCTTGCAGGTATCTAGAGTTACGGCCCAAGATGCAGAAGTGGCTTGTTCGCTTGCTTTGATTAGTTAGTACCTTTCAATTGATCTTGCTTGCCTTCATTATGTATGTGTTCATCTTTTCACTGTTTTCTTTGATTCTGCATCAGATTTCTATTTAGGCCCCATTTTCTGCGTTTGTTCTTGGTGAATGTTTATCTGGTGGATTCAGGGACGGCTCGGATGTGACTGCTGATGTTTGAATTCTTGTAGCATGTGTTAACTTATTACGAAATAAATATGCCACTTTGAGATTTGCAAAAAAAAATTCAGACAAGTGGCACCGACGCACGCGGAACACATTTTATTGATTGGTTCAGCAGTGACAGGCGTTCAACATCATATGATCCCATGATCCACAGTTTCTTCAGCTCTTTATTTTGAAGGTTACTTGGCGTTAATTATTGCCCCCACCTCTTGTTGCACTCAGCTATACAATCCGCAACACCTTGTGCATCTGCAAAATCATCAAGACGAGCACAAGATCATCAGAACAGATGGTGATTTTTTTCATGTCAACAGAAAAAAGAGAGCAGACATCAATGGTCATGAGAAATTCATCTATAAACGAAGCAAATGCAATGCAAGTAAGGGGGTCTGTCGTCTTACAGGCTGGTGCCACCACCGGGCCGCAGACGGAATCCGTGCTGCAGACCATGATGCACGCGGCAAGGGAGTCCTCCCTGTCGCCAACGTCGCAGTTGCCAGCACAGTTGACGTTGCAGAGCCACCAAGGGGTGCTATGCCTGCACCCGGGGTAGCACTGCTGGTAACAGCTGCAGAAGGACATGGTGGACACCCGCTGCTGGGATGGCACTGACATGATGAGGAGCATGCAAAGGGCGGCAATGGTGGCCGCCCTCTTCTTCGCCTCCATCTCTCCTTCGTCGAATGAGAAGAGAAGAGAAAGGGAACTGATTTGGTGGTTCTCTTAGTCAGTTAAGAGTGTCAAGTCTCTTATATATTGGAGTTCCGAGGGCAATATCGACATTTGACCTGGATAGATTGTAGTATAACGCAACAAAGTACTTCAGTATTTTCCAGCAAATTAAATGACCCACAATTTCAGGTTTGGTTGTTTTGTAGCCAGTTTTGCCATGGTATTAATTTCCTCAGCAAGATGGTGCCTACTTGCAATTACTAACCCCTAGTGGAGCACCTAAAAATAACGTTGGATCTTAAACAGATTAGACAAGCTCATGCTGCCCATCTTTCTATTTTCCCTGTGAAGAGACCTGCGGTGAGGGAGAGATTGCTATTTGAAGTGCCTGGAGATGTGAACTGTCTGCCTGGAAAGACATACCCTATGAACTGAATTTGAACAATTCTCTTTCTTCAACAAAATTTGCATATGTTCAGTAGCAACGCCACTGTGATAGTTTATTTCTTTTTCGAGATATGGTGAAGGCTTTGGTCAGTTAGCTAATGTTTGAATTTGAATTCTTTGTTGAGTTGAACATACAGAGAATGTATACATGGGCGTGTGTGCTTCAGTGTGTTGGGTGTGTGATTATTGTCGTCGTTAAGAAACTATGTATGCTACAGGACAATGTTGTCTTGCTCCTCTTCACATGCTCGGGAATGGGGTGGATGAATCTCGCACAGTGGAATCTTCTCTTTTGATTGGTCTGGTAGATACGAGAAATTGCTTGTAAGTACAGATTTTTTCTACTGAAATGTAACTACAAATGAATGTATCTAGTGTTAGGCAGTTTGCTTACATATTATCCTAGCCTATCTCTCATTTCTAGCATATGGCATTGGTTATTGTTTAATCCAAACTGTATGTAGCTTTCTTTGTGACAATCTAATTTCTCAAATTTTAGTATGTAGATGTTTAGCACTAAATATTTAACACATGATCAAATTGGACTTTGATTCACCATTAATATTGCTTTCATCATGAATTGCACTTTTTACGAAAATAGTATTACATACCATGGAAGTAGTGGTCAAAGTATTGTTTTTGATGCTGTGTAGGGCAAAACTGACATCTGTTTTGGACTGAAGGAAGTAGTGGTGAAAGTATTGTTTTTGATCCTGTACTTGATTCTTCTACTTGTATGAATTGTATTAAATTCGATTTGGTAGCAACTTGCTATCTTGTGTATTTCTAAAAGGTATTGCCGGTGAGCTAGAAACCAGATTTTTCTGCTTTCCTACTCCATGAACGCATTATATGCCTATTGATCGTTTAGCCTCTATTGGCACCGGATGTTGCCAAAAACTGCTTGTACAGATTGGTTTGACTGATGCCATGATTTCCCTGCAGGTATCTAGAGTTACGTTCCGGTGTTCAAGATGCAGAAGTCTCTTGTTCGCTTGCTTCTGTTAATTAGTTAGTACTCCGTACCTTTCAATTGATCTTGCTTTCCTTCATTAGGTATGAGTTCATCATTTCACTGTTTTCTTTGATTCTGCGTCAGGTTTCTATTTAGGCCCCATTTTCTGCGTTTGTTCTTGGTGAATGTTTATCTGGTTCACACTGATGAATTTTGAATTATTTTGCTTTCGTTAACATTCAGGCAAGGCTTGAATGAGTTTGCTAATGTTTGTATTTTTTAACGTGTTAACCTTATACGTCGCTTGTTCCTCTTGAAAAGAAGATAAATAGGTTGCTCTTGCCATCTGGGCAGAGGAAAGTAATATTGTAGATGAATCAAAATAAGCAGGGTTTGCACATGCGTCGATAATTTTAAGATTGGCAAATTTTCTCACAAGTGATGCACCAAAGCGGAACACATTTTATTGACTGATGCAGCAATCGCAGCCGTTCAACATCATATGTTTATGATCCTATGACCAGTATGCTCTTAGCTCTTCAAGGTTACTTGGTGCCACCACTGCCCCACATCTTGTAGCAGTCATCCGCACAAGCCCCAACATCTGCAAAATAGCTCAAGATCATCAGAACAGACGGTTCCTTTTACCTTAGTGAAAAGAACACATTCTATCAATGTATCCCCCACACAAAAATGATTCTATCGAAGTACACGATAATTCAGACATAAACAGAGCAAACTCATCCATACAGTTTGTGTGAAACTAACACATATTCTATCAATGTAAGACAGGTGGTTGTGTCTTACTGACTGACGGCGCTGGCTGGTCACAGATGGAGTCCGTGTTGCAGGCGATCAAGCAGGAGAGAAGTTCTTGAATGGTTTGGGCGTCGGGGCAGCCACCAGCACACTTGACCTTGCATAGCCACGGCGGGATGCTGTCCTTGCACCCGGGGTAGCACTGCCGGTAGCACTTGCAGTCAACTCCGGATGGCTGCTGATGGGATGGCTTTGGCAGTGTGAGGAGGAGGAGCATGCATAGGGCGATTCTTCCCCTCCATCTCCTTGGCCTCACAGTCGTACTGGAGAAGAGAACTCCTGTGGTGAGTGGTGGCTCTGTCATTCAGCCAGATTGTGGGTTCTTATATATTGGAGTTCCGAGGGCAATATTGACATTTCACCCAGATAATTCGTAATGGAGCCGAGATTGGTATTTCACTATTTTCCAGCAAATCAAATGACCATAATTTAAAGTTGGAGTGTCCTGTAGCCAATTTTACCATAGTATTCAGAGATGGGACTTTGCGTACTGTCACATAGTACTGATGCACCTGATAATAACCATGGATCTTAAACCGGTTAGACAAGCACATGGTGCTCACCTTATGAGTTGTGAAGCTGCCTGTGTTGATATAGAAAGAAAACTGAATGCAATAATATGCAATGCTTTTTATATAAGGGATAGCGTACCATACCGGTGCAAAGTTCCTGTCTATATGATTCTATACAGCTGCATCCAGGGAGATCAATCAGAGTTCATTGGCAGCTTACAAGCTTCTGAATGTAATTACAATAGAATAGTCCATGTTAGGAAAAAAACCCAAACAAGCCCTTTTGAAGCCGCCTGTGCTGTTGTAGAAAGAAAACCGAATGCGGTTTTCACAAAAGGATGTTATAAGGGATGACACGTACCACTGGAAATTATTTTACATATGTTTAATCACTTGCTGTTTAGTAGTAGTAAGGGACAGATTGCTATTGAAGTGCCTGGAGATGTAAAATATCTCCTACAAACTGAGTTTGCATAATTCTCTTTTCCTTTAACAAAAATTTGCATCTATTCAGTAGCTTGCTACGATACAGTACTGGGACAGTTGGCCGTCATCTTCGTTGAGATATCATACAGACGATTAGTTAAACATACAGATGATGTATGCGCGGGTGTGTGTGCTTCAGTGTGGGGTGTGTGTTTATCATCATTGTACAAATCTATGTAAGATACAGGGACATGTTGTGTTGCTCCAGTCGATATGGTCGGTAATGTGGTGAATGAATCTCGCACGGTGGAATCTTCTCTTTTGATTTGTCTGGTAGATATTTGAAATTGCATGTAAGATGTATTTTTCTTCTGAAATGTAACATGCGAATATATGTAGTAATTGTGGTGAATGAATCTAAAATTAATTGTAATTTGTATTTTTTAGTGAAATGTAACTACACTACAGATATGACTATATCTAGTATTACGCAGTTTGCTTACATATTTTCCTAGCACATCTCTCATTGTGGGTCTAACTTGCATATGTCGTTGGCCTGGCCATTGTCTGATCCAAACTGTATGTAACTTTGCTTTATGGCAGTTTAATTTCTTAAGTTTTGGTCATGATAGATTTATAGCATTTCATATTAAATACATGATCAAAATGGCATGACCAAATTCACCACTAATACCGCTTTCATCTCAAATTGCACTTTTTACGAACATATTACTTGTAACTAGAAGTAGTGGTCAACATATTGTTTTTTATGCTATATATGTAGAGTGAAAAATGACATCTGGTTTGGACTAAAGGAAGTCTATCTGTTAATAACATGATGCACAACCCAGTACTCGAGGCTTTTACTTGCATTAATTGAATGAAATATGATTCCCCAGCAACTTGGTAATGTGCATTTCTAATGTATCCTATGTGCTAGGAACCTGATGTTTCTGCATTCCTACTCCATAAACGCAAGCCCATTGATTGTTTAGCCTCTGTTGGAACTTGAAACAAGATGTTGCAAAAAACTGCCTAATGATAGAAGTAGAAGGTGTGCCTCAAATTACCTGTTGTTATCTGTTTCATGTCGGTTTTCTCTAATAATTCTAAGGTGATTTCACCTTGGAGTTTTTTCTTTGAGAATTTGCGTTGGAGTTTTTTGCTTGTTTGGAGAAATCATGTCGTAGCTTGTCGCACAATTTCCAAGATGGTTAAGCTAGTGTTTACTGGTTGAGCCATACAAAATCTTCAGATTTAAATTCAACAATTTTCCATGAATGCCTTGTACAAATTGGTTTGACTGACGCTATGATTACTGTGCAGGTATCTAGAGTTACGTCTGGTGGCGAGATGCAAAAGTGGCTTCTTCGCTTGCTTTGGTCGGTTAGTAGCTTTCAATTGATGTTGCTTGCTTGCATTATGTATGTGTTCACCGTTTTCTTTGATTGTGTTCCATGTTGTTTTAGGCGTGGGGGTAATATTCCGAGTCACATTTCTAGTTATGCCCCATTTTGTGTGTTTGTTCTTGGTGAATGTTTATCTGGTTTTCACTGATGAATTTCGAATTATTTTTATTTCGTTGAGATTCATGCAAGGTTTGGATGATTTTTGCTAATATTTGACTTATTTTACATGTTTATGCTCTTATATGTCACTTATTCCTTGCAAAAATAAGATAAAATAGTCTGGACAGAGGAAGGAAAAATCATAGCCGAGTCAAATTAACAGGGATTTTCCACACTTTAATTTAAGACTGGCAAATTTTCTCGCAAGTGATGCACCAAAGCGGAACACATTTTATTGACCGGTGCAACAATCAGAGCCATCTTATTGACTGATTGTGATCCCATGACCGACTGGCTCTTGGCTCTTCAAGGTTACTTGGCGCCCCATACCTTGTAGCACTGATCCTTACAAGCGTCAGCATCTGGAAAAAAGGCGCAAGATCATTCCTTTGCGAAAAGAACACATATTCTATCAATGTAAGACAGACAGGTGGCTCGTGTCTTACCGGCCAACGGCACCGGCAGGCCACAGATGGAGTCTGTGTCGCAGGCATCCAAGCAGACGAGAAGGGTGTCGAAGGTGTCGCCGGAGCCTCCCAATTCGGCGCAATCACAGGCGCACTTGACCTTGCAGAGCCACGGAGGGGTGCTGTCCTTGCACCCGTGGTAGCACTGCTGATAGCAGTACTCGCAGTTGACGTCGGACAGCGGCTCCTGGAGGGATGGCTTTGGCAGCGTGAGGAGGAGCATGCACAGGGCGGCAATGGCGGCTGCCCTCTTCTTCGCCTCCATCTCCTTGGCCTCACAATCGTACTGGAGAAAAGAAGAGAAGAGAACTCCTGTGGTGAATGGTGGCCCTGTCATTCAGCTAGAGTGAGGGCCCTTATATACTGGAGTTCTGAGGGTAATACTGACATTTGACCCAAATAATTTGTAACGGAGCCAATAGTGTTTCACTATTTTCCAGCAAATCATGACCATAATTTCAAGTTGAAATGTCCTGTAGCCAATTTGTGAACGAGGTGGTATTCATTTGCCTGCACGAGATGAGACTTTGTGTACTGTCACTACCCCCTAGTGGTGCACCTGAAAATAAGCATGGATCTTATAAAACTGGTTAGACAAGGCGCACGCTTCATGTGTGATATACTTAGAAAGAAAACAGAACGCAGTTTTGATACAACGCTGTTTATGTACGGGCGTGCAAGTTACTGTGCGGTTTAAATCACCTCGGTTTATATATATATATATATATATATATATATATATATATATATATATATATATCTGCATGCAGGAAGATCAATCGATACAAGCTCATGTTGGCCAGAAAAATAATTTTATTACAACACTGGTGAAAATTATCTGTTCGTTATGTATTTATATATGTTGGCCACTCATGACAGAACATGTTCTGATTAGAGAAGTGCATGCTGCTCATCTTTTATTCCCCATACCAAATGTTATCTGTTTCTAATGTTGACTTTCTCTAACAATTCTGAGGTGATTCACGTTGTTTTCTTAAAAACCATGTTGTTTTTTATTGAGAATTCACGTCGGAGCTTTTGGCACGAATTTCAAGATGGTTTAGCTGATGTTTATTGTTTGAGCCATAGAAAATGGCAATATATAACTTTAACAGTTTTCTGTGAACGTCTTGTACAAATTGGTTTGACTGTTGCCATGATTGGCATGCAGGTATCTAGAGTTTACGTTTTGGTGACCAAGATGCAGAAGTGGCTTGTTCGTTTGCTTCGGCTAATTAGTACCTTTCAACTGATCTTGCTTGCTTGCATTATCTATGTGTTGGTATTTTCACTGTTTTCTCTTGATTGTGTTGCATGTTGTATCAAGTTGGGAGTATTCTGCGTCAGATTTCTACATATGTCCCATTTTGTGTGTTTGTTCTTGGTGAATGTTTATCTGGTTCTGACTGAAAATTTGCAAATTAGTTTGCTTTGTTGAGATTCACGCGAGCCTTTATGTCGCTCTTGCCATCTGGACAGGGGAAGGTAAAATCAGAGCCAGACCAAAACGAGCAGGAGGGATTCGCCGCATGCATTGATAACCGTATTTATTTTAAGTTTTGAAAATTTTCTCACAAGAGCAAAACACATTTTATTAATTGGTGAAGCAAAACACAACCGTTTGACATCATATGACTGACCGGCTCTTTAGCTCTTCAAGGTTACTGGACGTGACCATGGGATCAAATGACCACAATTTCAGGTTGAGTGTCCTGTAGCCAATTTTGCCATGGTACTCTCTTTTCCTGACAGAAATGGTGCTTTGCATACTGTCAATTACTAGCCCCCAGTGGTTCACCTGAAAATAACCTTGGATCTTAAACTGGTTAGACAAGGCACGTGCTGCTGAAATTACGAGTTATGGAGCTGCCTGTGTTAATATAGATGCCGGCACAAGATTAGCTTCCATCACAAATCATCGGCGAAAGCACCGTGTTCCAATCAACTTAAAGATTACCTTCCATGACACAATTGGAAATTGGTTTGATCATTTGTGTCAATCATTCGTGTCCATGTCAGTAAAAACAGTTTCCAACAGAACTGAAGTATATTTAAACCTAGCAAAAAAAAACTGTAGCACTTAAATTTGTTTCAGACGAAATGGAAATTTGCCTAAAAAAGGAGAGAATCTGCTTCCACCTATGCACACTAGAAAAATTAGCCTCCTGTGGCATAAGATTGCTCGACCTCTTGTGATGGTAAACGGTGAAAGCACTAATAGGAATGACCTGGTGTTCCAATCAACTTGAATTCTAGCTTCCATGACAACTGGAAATTGGTTTGATTATTTGATCATCGGAAACACTAACGCCCACACGTGTGGCACTTCTCCAATGCGCCCACACACCTGGATCTCCGTCGACTCAATTTTGCACGAATCTTGACACGAGAAGGCAGATTTCGTGTGCCACGTAGGACAAGGCCGGTGTGTGGTGTGTAGTTAGTTCGCCCGCACGCCGTTTCTCCCTCGGACGACAGCGGTTGTGAGTCGGGGCGTGCAGTGCAACTGCCGTCGCGCCCGCACGCCGCGCACGACTTCGGTTGCCGTCTCCCGCAACTCGCCATTCCCTCCCCTCGCCGCGGTTTCATTACTCCCCTTCGCATTCATTTCTCCCCAACCCACTATCCACAACAGTTCTATTCGATTGGAGGAGAAGATGAGAGGAGGAGGCGGCGGCGGCGGAAGAGTCGACGGCATTCGCGGCGTTGCTGGGGTTCACCGGACCGGAGCGTCGTCGCCGGAGCAGCCGCTGTGAGAAGGTAAGGCTATCGAAGCTGGTCACATTCCTCCCTACGAAATCTGTCCCCCTTCCTCCGTGGTCACATTCCCCTCGAGTATTCTCGAGATTCCGGCGCATCCGCGGCGCTCCGGTGTCCCCGTCGGCGGTGGAGTCGCGTGTTTGCCATTTAGGGCGGCATTGCGCAGTTCCGTCGCCGTCACGGTGGTAGTCATGCCGGTGAGGCTCGCCCGGTCGGCAACCACATCTGTATATACGAGAGATTAGTTCCTGCATTTGCCTGTGCAAGCGATTTCTAGTTGCTAGTTCTGATTTGCCTCGAAGGCTATGGTCATCACTGTTTTTAGGGTGTTTTTTGTTGTTGAATTCAGGGTATGATAGTTGTGAATGAACCCTAGATCTAGTTAGGTGCATTTCAAAGTGTAGGGTAATGACAGTCATGGCAATTTCAACACCCTTGTTTTGTCCCCAACTATCATCACTGATGGCAACTAATTTTCTGAATCAACTATGTCAGTTGCCATGTCATATGTAGGATAATGTCAGTTTATGAGATCCAAGTCAGGGAGTAATTTTTGTGTATGATTTCTATATCTAGGTAGTTGCATATTTAAGTGTGTGATAATGGCAGTCACGGCAATTTTATTGCATTTGTTTACCTACAACTATCCTCTAAGTGGCAACTAATTTTGTGAATCAACTATGCCAGTTGTCATGTCATATGCAGAGTAATGGCAGTTTGACTGTACAATAGACTCACTACGTTGCCATGCTGTTTTGTGATAGCACAACATATTTGATTGCATTACATGGCAACTCATTTTTTACGAGGCCAGGGTGTGAGTTGCCACATTATATGTTGTAGACTGGAAGTTGTCTGTCCTATTTGAACTGCCTTAGCTGCCACATCTTTTGTTTGTTAACATGGCAACTTGAACCTAGTAGATGTGACCTGTACTTTTATGAAGCCAATGTGTTAGTTGCCACATTATATGTTGGACAGTCCTAGTTGGGTATTCCTCTGTACTGCCTCAGTTGCCACTTTTATTAGCGCCAACAGGGCAACTTGATTCTGCTACATGGCAACTGCTTCCTTAAGAAGCACACACATATCCAGTTGCCATGTTTCTGCATTTGCTTTTTCATTTGGTTATTTTATGCCTATTTGTGCATGTTCAACACATGGCAATTACTTCCTTTTCAGATGCTAAAACTTTGGGGTAACCATGGCAGTTTTCATTTTTGTTTATCGATGATATCCAGTGAATCGTTACTTCATGCATTTCTGTCTGCATCTGTCGGCTGTGTTTTCATTTCATGCTAACGTGTTTTTGTTCTTACTGTAGCACAATGGCTTGTGGTGACCATCAAGATGATGACTTCATGGAGTTACCGCCACCAAATCGTGCGACTGGTCGTACAAAAGATGGCGATGAGGTCACTCTCCCCCTATGTTTTAATTTTACATTGAGTTTTCAATCTTCTGTTAGAACTAAATTTTTACATTGAACATGGCAACAAATGATCCTTTTTTTGTTATGCAGAAGAAGAAACGTCAGCGCAATAGGGCTTCGCAAGAACGCTTGACTATATTGACCGAGGGATTGACTGATGAGCAGAAGGGAGCTGCCGGTGAGCTAGGGATGTAGGCTCTGATGGATGTTCGGTGCAAGAACCTAGTAAATCATGTATGTGACTGGCTCGGTGAGATATATGAGCCTGCATCTAGGGAATTCGTGATTCCGGGACATGGAAGACGGCCTTTGGATGAGGAATCTGTGTTCTGCACTTTGGGAGTGCCCCGTGGAGAAATCAAAGTGCTGTATGAGGTGAATAATAAGATTGAGGAAGCTTTGTTCGCCCGTTTGTTTCCTGGAATGGCATCCATGCCTAATACGACTGTGCTGGCAACTTCGCTGGAGGGCATGACAACCCATGGCGAGGTATTTAAGATGAAGCTGCTCATGTACTTGATCTCAGCTGTCTTTGCGCCTACCACATCTCTTCGCCCAAGCAACAAGTGCTTCCTTATCCTGGTGAATGCTCTCTCTCCATTTCTTTTTCCATACAATCTTTTGATTTTGATGTCACGCAGAAGCTAGTCACTGCCAGTTTTGATGTTTTTATTGAATGCTGATGCGGCATCTTTTTTGTCCTGAATTTGTGTTGTGCAGGCATAGCTGAAAGACGTTAAGAACATGAGTTGGTGTAAATTCATCGCAGACTTCCTGCATGATGCATTCTCAAATAAGATGTACCATAAGGGCTGTCGCTTGCACCTAATGGTATTTTTTCCCTACTCTTATGCAAATGCTCTTATCACGGTTCATTCTTTCCTAAATCAACATTACAGCTGTTCATAAGTGTGAAACAAATTGTTTTGCATTTTTCGGTATCTCTGTTTGGCCATAATCTGAGAACCAACAGTTACTGAGCTTTTAACAGAATTTTGTTTTTCCTTTTTTTATGGCAACCATAGGCGATCATGCATGGCAACCCTTTTGTTTCATATTTCTGTGAATCTTTTCATGTCAAAGTGAATTTTGTTTGTTCCATGGCATGTGTAGTTGCTTCCTACAAGGCAATTACATTTTTCTACAACACACATAGTGTTCACTTCCTACATTCATTCTCTTTATACAATCTGGATGGCAACTATCATGTTGAGTTGGTGGCAACTACCAGCATAACAAGATGGCAACTACCAACATACCATGATGGCAACTAACATAGATAGATGGCAAATCTTTCTTTCCTTTTTTTTCAACTTGTGACTGAAGGGAGACTGCATAAGCTTTTTTTTCAACATAGCATGATGGCAACTAACATAGCTTGCTTTACTGTGTAAACCAACTCATGTACGTTGATCGTTTTGATTTGTCCACTGTCGACTTTACTGATATAGGAGGCCCGCCGCCTCCACATAAGTTTGCTGTCTCTGGGTGGACGTACGATGCTGTCAAGGCTATGCTTGCCGCAGACAAGATAACTGATACAAAATATGGGAAACTGCAGGTTAGTTCTGCCTTCTTTCTTGCACGGCATTCCGGAATTTCGATGTTGGATATAATATGAAAAAATCCCCATACGACAACCATTTATGGCTAACAAGTCATAAATACCTTGGCAACCATGGTTGTCTGCACGTGGCAACCATGTTTGACCCCATACGGCAACTCTGCCGTTCCCTGTCGAAACTCCTTTTTTCCCGTTGCAACCGATGAATTGTAGTCACTGCTCCTTATTTCTTTTGACATCTTAGTGGTTTTTGCTATTTTTCAGCTGATGGCCAAGCATGCTATAGACTACAGTGTGTTTGGTGGGCCACAAAACTTTGGCAAGTGGATGGATGTGCACTTAGCTCCATCTTGTCCTGCCGAGGTAATCAAGGATGTTTATTTGTTTTTTGAAATTATATTTTCTTGCATTTGATATCTCTTTATGGTTGTTTTGGCTTATTTTTCTTATGCACGTGACTCTAATATGTTTGGTTCTTGTTACTTTTTGTTTCCTGCTCAGGCGAGGGCACCTGTTGAGCACCTAGTCAGGCTGTTTGCTTCCGGCATGACCAGCTTGCTCGGGAAGTTGGTTGAGGGTTGGACGGCACTTAATGGTTCTGATAGCGACGCGGTTGCGAGGCAGTTCACATCATTTGTTGGAGAATGGACACATCGATCCATTGGTTGCCGTGGCCGGTACGACTACAACAGCTCTCAGGAACTCCCTGACACGCAAGATGATCTAGATGGAGATGGTTTTGGTGGCGTGGATGCTGGTCTCGACATGGACGATGACGATGACATGGAGAATGTGCCACATGAAACCGACGATGATGAACATGTTGAAGTTCGTGTAGGTGGTAAGAACGATAAGGCTGCACCAAAAGTTCCTCCACCGGAGGAAGGCATTGATCAAACTGTTGCGAGAGACACGGGGGTTTCGCTCTCAAAGAGGGGCAGGGCTCCAGTGGATGCTGGGCAAGGCTCTGCACGCAAGAGGTGTAGGACCGATCCCGTAGTTGCTAGGAGGAGGTTCGACGTCTATTTAGCGTTTTGTTTGTCCTTCCTTTTTAACAGCCCGACCTTTTTTCATTTTGCTAAGTGCGCCATGATTTTTGTGTCTCACACTTGGTATATTTTTGCCATTTTTTCTACGTGCAGTGAGGTGACAGCTGGTAGACGATCAGTTAAGAAAAACAAGCACCGACGCCAACCCGTGTTTCTACCCGATTGAACAAGGGGCTCCCACTGCTGGTGCCACCACTTCCACTAGGTCGTCTCCTCGTACGTCGACGTCCAACACCGGGGATCCTGTCGTGCTGGAAGACTTGAGGAAGACAATCAAGAGGTGGGTTCTCCATGTTTTTTATTGTCCTAATGCTATTTCTAGTTTGATGCATTCTAAATCATATACAACCTTTTACTTAATCCATTTCTGTGGCAACTCTGTTTGCTTCTCATGGCAGCTATCTAACTTGCCACATGGCTACTGCTATCTGTCCCACATGGCAACTGCTGTTTTCATGATCTAAATTTGCTGCATGGCAACTCCTGCTTCTTCTGCATGGCAACTGCATACTAGACCACATGGCAAATCTTTTCCACTCATATGGCAACTGGTAGCTTTCCACTAACTTCAACCACTTGCGTTTCATGTGTGTTCATCCATACCTTGTTTTCAAATGGCAGCTCTGGCATATCACACATTTTGATTTTATGATGACTACCATGGCAATTATTTTGCTCACCTTTTTGAACTCTTCATGCGTTTTCTTTGCAGGGTGAAGAAGACTACTACACGATCGACCAAACGCACTACCAAAGACCCACTTGAACGCATTCACTCCAAGTTGTCGACAAGTGGTAATGCAGATATTCATGAGCCCCAGTCGACAAAACTGCTGCTGCACTGTCCACTGTTCCCACTAGCTCTGATGCAAGCGGCCGCCCATCTCCGCCGGTTGCAGATGTGCAGACTACAACAACAACCATCCGTACATCTGGTAGTGATGAGTCAGTATCTGCTAGGACTGCTGAGATATTGCCCACCTTGGTGGCAATGAGGGATGCTGTTGTGACCCATGCCACCAGATCAGCATGTGTTCAAGTGGACGCTCCCGAGCTCAACCTAAACAAGGAATATTCCCGCCCATCTGATACAGATTCCAAGCGTGTGGCTGGTGGCACTTCTATGTCCACAAAAGAAGGGGCTGCGGCCACATTTCAGAATGATAGGCCATCCACAGATGAGACTCATCACACAACAGCTCCAGCGGCTGGTGGTCCAGAGGCTGCTACTGCGACCGTTCCACGAACTAGTCTGCCACTTAGGCAGCGTAACCCCCGCAAGCATCCTACACAAATATCCAATGCACTAGAGGTTGCTAAGAGCAGCAGAGGTGACTCTGGTTACGTGCCTGCTTCCACACTGTTCCCACCTTCTGCCAAAGCAATGTTATGGAGAAAACGGAAGTCCGGAATACAACAGACGCAGGTGGTAAGCCATGCATGACTGAAGGAGGTGAACGTTCAGAGCAAACTGCGTCTTTCACCGCCGTGGAGAACACCAGCTTAAATCTGCGCACTTCTAAGCTCCCTGTCAACATTGGTGTCCCCTACAGCCCAAATAGGAAGATAGGTAAGAAAGTTGTGATTGAGACCGCTGACAGCATGCCCCGCCCTACTAATAGCCTGATGATGCTGCAGCAGACAAGGCAAACATGTTTGTTGATCTGTCACCTCTAGGTTCTGCCAAACAATTTGTTCACGATCCGGCTGGTAGGCAGGAGAGGCACCAATGGCTTTCACCCCACCGAGCTTTAGTCTTGGCATCAATCACACTCAGGATGAACCAGTGGCGCACGATCCTGTGCCTGTTGCCTTTGCTTTCCCGGCAGGCACGGCCCCAATGATGGCGCAACCAATGGCTGATGGCAGGAAGGCTGTGAAGTTTGCAGAGCCGATAGTGCAAGGTACATTTTTTGTGTGTTTATCATTTTGTTTCTACATTTTTTGTCTGACATATGTCACAAGCTTTTTGGTTTCTTAATGGTGATGGCAAATCTCATGGGATGCACATGGCAACTACAGTTGTTGCCAGATGGCAACTCCAATGCAATGCACATGGCAACTAGAGTTGTTGTCACATGGCAACTCCAGTTCAACGTACATGGCAACTGCAGTTGTTGCCACATGGCAACTCCAGTGCAATGCACATGGCAACTGGAGTTGTTGCCACATGGCAACTCCAGTGCACTTTTCACATGCGCAACATTTTGTCTACCAAGTGAAATTTGACCTAGACACTTTCTAAATAGCACCTACAGTTCACAGTCTAAACTTTTTTCACAACAACTTGTTGTTTCCAAGTTTCTTAACCCACTGTTTTATTCTTCCAACCACCCCTGAGGAGATTTCGCCGTCACTCGATGAAGCTTACCGTATGATTGAGGAGGTCCTCACGGGGTTAGGGGCAATCAAGTTCTAACGTGCCTGCCAAGTCAGTATCCGAGGATACCGTTAGAAGTGCCACCCCTGGATCTGTGAGGCAGAATAGGGTAGTTCACGCACCACCAGTGGATGACTATGAGCCCGATGTTAAGGCCACAAAGGAGCAGAACCATCTGTACGATATTGTCAAGCGTTTCGGAAATGCGAGGTCGAACAACAAGCACATGAAGGAGCTGAAAGCATAATCTCCACACCACATAACCCCTCACTTGCTTTTCTCTAATATTTTTTTAACCCTTTTTAGCCATGCATTGTTTATGTTTATTTTTATTTTTTTAGTAGACATGATTCTTTCATATTATATCATTTTCATACAGCTCATGTTTGGACAGAACCAAAATCATACAATGTGATGCGACATATGTCGACCTGGGTGATCTTGCCGAGTCTGTGAGGCCCACTGGTAAAATGTCGAAGAATGTAGTTGCGTGTGGGATTGACTTCATCAACAGTCATATGGACATTTGTCCCGACAAGACGATCATGCAGTATAGCGTGACCTGCAAAATATGGGATGGTGACTTACACCAGAAAATCCTAAGGAAGCATTTTTCTGCGCATGGTGAATTCAAGCTCACACTGAAGAAATATGTGAGTGTTTCTTCTCGTTGTACATATTTTTCCATGGTACGTTTTGTCAGTAGTTATACCTCATATGTGGGTTACATACTGTTTGTGTTTCATGTGGCAACAGCTGCCATGTAAAATAAGTTCGACTTTTTAATGCAACTTATGTGGCAACTTCACTTAAAATATTGGGCAACTTTGTTTATACATGGATGGCAACTTCCTTTAATTACACATGGCAAATAAACATTTTCCGTGCGTGCATTTGGCCCCTTGATGCTTGGTTATTCATATATCTCTTACTGCATCTGGCAATATGTTTACATATCATTTTTCCAACTACATCATTCTGTTTTGATGTGAACTCTGTTTTTTCTTTCCTCTTTTTTACTTGCAGGTCATGTTCCCCATGTTCCAGGAGCTTGCACCAGACAACCCAGATGACAAGTGTGGTCACTACCACACGGTTTGCCTTGACATGAAGAACCAACTATTTGAGGTGCCTGATTCAATCCGTTCAGGAGATGATGAAGACCTTACTACACTACACATGCTGAATTATTTATCAACAACCTGAAAGAGACATGGAACCGTCATTACGAAAACTCAAAGGTCCAGATCAGTCATTTTCCAATCGAGTATGTCATGACTGCGAAGCAAGGAAACAGGTAATTACTATCATTTTCATGTGTCCTCCACATCAACCCTAAACCTTATCACCTCTGCATTGAAGTTTATCATATTTTCTGTTGGCATGAGTTCACCTATTTCTTTCGTCATAGGCATGACTACGGCTTTCACATGTTGGAATACCTTGCAAAGTGGGAAGGTCGACGGGTCCCTGTGACCACAGCTGCAATGGTCGTTGAGCTCCGTAAAATAGATACATGGAACTGGTTGATGAATGAAGATTTCAACATGCGTGCTTCAGCACGAGAGTTCATAGAGGGAGCTGTCAAAACCGCCAACAAGAAGTACAAGTGATCACGTGATGCTCCATACAAATACCTACCTTACATTCTATGGCTGAGGAATATAAGGTATCACCTTGTTCTTTAAAACTGTGTCTGTGTGCTATGTTATGACTGCATCCCCCGTAGCTCTAGTATATAGTGGTGGCGTGTGTGTGCTATTGAATATTTTTGTAATATTAGTGTGGATATGAACCTGTTTAGGTGTGACAATAACTACCTTTATGTTCACTACTATTATGTGTTTTGTGATTGTGAGTACCAGTTGGGAGTTTGAATGTGTTTATGATGCCTGAAACATGGCAAATATAGTTGATCAGGCACGGTTAGTGAAAGCAATCGTTCCGTTTTTGTTTGGGTTTTTTGCATTGATAACTGTATCGGTTAGCATGGTAGTTCATAAGCAACCGTTCTCTCGTGTTTTTGCACGTGATCGTTTCAACTAGTTCGTTCAGAGTATGTATACAATACAATATGTGGGAAAAAATGCGTGGACTGAAAACGGAAATCTACGTGATGGCAAATTCAGTAGCAACTACATGGCAGATTCGATGGAAGCTGCATGGCAGATTTAGTAGCACCTACGTGGCAATTTTAGTCATGCATACATGGCATTTTCTTCAAATTCTGTTGTCCACCA
Organism: Triticum aestivum; assembly: GCF_018294505.1. Lineage (NCBI taxonomy): Eukaryota > Viridiplantae > Streptophyta > Magnoliopsida > Poales > Poaceae > Triticum > Triticum aestivum. Next base: position 33,674,267 of record NC_057811.1, on the reverse strand, counting down.
ACACTCATTCTCACATTTTTAAAATCTTGACCATCTACTTTACAAAATTGTCACCAATACCTAAGTTACAATCCTCCACAGTTGCTTACGGATTTCCCGTCCCTTTCTTTGTTTTCTTGTGCTTTCCTTGAATTTCCAACCCCGATTTGTATCTCACCTCTTTTGGACGCCCTTTTGTGATGGAACAGGGCGGGTTCCTGACCCGGCTTTGCGAGCTTGCTGTTCCAGACCCTACCTTCGAGTCTTCAGATGATGGACCCGTGGACGAAGGCACACTTGAGGTGCGGGGGAACCTGTGTAAGGCTTCTTCAGCCTTCCTCTTTTTGATCTCATCAAGCTCTCTTTTCAGGGCCTTCCTGTGTTTTTCTACCACCCTCGCTGTCACATCACTCTTGCATGCTTCATCTATTAGTTCAGCATAGTTCTTGGTCAATACAACATGCATCACGGCGTCCATGGTTGCCTCTGGTCTGTCATCATGCACAGCCAAAACTGCATTTGATGTTTGTGGCCCCAACGCATCGTCAACGCCCCAAGTCCATCGCCGTCGTATGAAATGGCGGGGCAATCGCGTGACCGCGTGCATTTCCATTATTTTGAGTATGTGACAGCACACAATCCCGTCATGTTCGAATTTGCAACATTGGCAGTAGTATTCACATTCGTTTATCGAGGCCTTCACAAAGTAGTTTCTTCCCTTGTCCGGGTCTTCAGGTTCTGAATTGGACATGGCCATGAGAGAACACACCCTGAACGTATGTTCATCAACCTGGTAAGCTGTGTACATGCTGACACGCTTTATTTCTTCCTGGAATCTGCATGTTTTTGTGCTCGTTAAATTCTTATATGATGTTTTTAGCACCTTCTGTTGAGGTAGGTCAAAACATATCAAACGTATTTAAAATCAATGATGGCATGGAAAGCATTTTTTCACATTTTTTTGGATTTTTTGTTTCCACATGGCAACTGCATGCTATTCAACATGGCAACTGCATAACATTTAACATGACAAATGCAGTTTATTTCACATGGCAACTACAGTTCATTTCACATGGCAAATGCAGTTTTGTCTCACATGGCAACTACATTTCATTACACGTGGAAACTACAGTTCAATACACATGGCAACTACAGTTCATTTCACATGGCAACTATAGTTTATGCTTATAATGTAATCAGTGGTTATTTTTCAATAGATCAGCATGTCAAAAAGTTGGCAACTACATTGCATTCTACATGGCAACTACTATCTTCATGGTAGTGCAAATAAGACGGTAAGATAATCCACTTACTTGTTAAAAATCTTGTTGGTGTATATCTTGCTCATCTGCCTCTCCATCGGTAAATATGTTAGCAATTTAGGTTGCTTGATTGCGGTGTCTGCTTCTTGCTATAGCTCAGATCCCAGTATTTTCTGTTGCAAAGCTGTGTATTGCTTGGCAAACTGCAGCAATGAGTTGCCAGGGCTCACGTACCGCTTCAAAACAACATTGAACCCCTCACTGCGTTGCGTAGTCTGCAGAAATGGAAAGAAGCACTGCATGAAGTAGGCCGGCACCCAGTACATTCACTTCTCCCATAGGCTATTAAGTGTCTCGTTGTCTTGGACTTGGTATGTTTCAATCATAGCCGTCCAGCTCCGTTCAAACTCCTCCACCATCAAGCTGTGGTCCATGCACAACTTGAATGCCTAGTGTAGTTCTGGACGGTCAGCAAAGAATGGTCCTAGCGTCTCCTCAGCCTTCTTAATAATATGCCATCTGCGGTGCCTATGCACTGCCAACGGAAAGACCTCCTCTATGCCTGCACGCATGCTAAAATCCTGGTATGTTATTATGTTCATCGGAGCAAGTCCACCCATGCACTCCAAGAAGGTTTTGAACAGCCAAGTGTAACCATCTGTATCTTCGTTCTGAACGAGTCCGCAACCGAACTACAATGACTGATTGTGGTTATTTATTCCTATGAATGGAGCGTAGGGCATCTTGTACATATTCGTGAGATATGTCGCGTCGAACGAAATGCAATCACGAAAATGTTTGTAGGCTCTTCTTGCAGCACCATCCACCCAATACATGTTTCTGACACGGTCCTCATCGTCCAATCTTATCCTGTAGAAGAAATCGGTATCTGCTTTTGCTTTCTCTTCGAAGTAGGCTATTGTGTCTTCTATGTCAGCCAACCTGCTCTCTCTACGGTACTTTGCCTTTAGGTTCATGACATCTACTGGTATGTAGGGCATGCTACTCAGACTACCATCTCCGCTGTGGATCGGGGATAGTATCTGGACCATTCTTGATGGACAGACGTTACAATCATGTAGCAAATTTATGAATTTCTTCTCGAGGGGGCTGAATCCTCTGTGGGCACTCAGAAATTTTACTAGGTCAAACTTCTTTATGAGTTTGTGGTTGTGTTCGTCAAAATATTCGGTGACCACCCACCATGCTCCATTTGCGTTTAGCTTCAACCGGACAAGGCATTCCATCTTCAGAATGATGCCTCTCTTTCGTTCCGGCACGACAGGCACAACACCTTTACCCTTCTTGTTCCTTCGTTCCTTGTAGCACCTTATCTCACCTCTGCTGTACTCGTTAGTTTTTTATTATTTTCCTATGGTATTCTGTGTTCACCGCAAACCCATGGAACATTGCATATCTCTGGTAGAATTCCTTGGTATCTTCAAACGAACCAAATCTCTGCCCAACATATGGTGGTTGAGGTATCACTATTTCCGATTGCCCATCTTCTTCTTCCCCTTGCGCTTCATCATTAGTTTCATCATTCACTTCAGTATTGGCGGCTGTTTCATCTGCTTGAGTGTTGCTTGTGCTGGTGTGCACATGCGTGCTTGTCGTCATTGCTGCAACGATTGCCAGTTCTAACACTGATTCTGCATTGTTTGTGGCAGTATTGGTGACTTGCTCATGGAACTCCCCTTCCGTGTGCTCTGAGGTCCCCGCAGTAGATGTTTCCTCGCCACTGTTGATTGTAGTTGAAGCTCCTGCAAAAAAACAGGTACGTGTGTAAGCAGTATTGCTTGAATGGCAAGTTTATCGAAATGAAATATAGCAACTGCATCTGATTTGGCATGATATCATTCATACAGCAAGCCTTGAGCATCTGCATCTGGCCATACATGGCAACCGTAGTTTTTCAACCATGGCAGCTACAATTGACCAAACATGGCAGCTCTTGCTGCCAAGTCATGGCAACCAACATCTTTAACATCAAAACTTGCATTCTAGATACGAGCCCATGATGCAAATGGAGTTAATCACAAATGGCATTTACACGCAGACAGTAATTGACAAATCCTGAAGACCATATACGATTATTGGACACATTCACTGAAGGAAATATGCCCTAGAGGCAATAATAAAGTTGTTATTTATATTTCCTTATATCATGATAAATGTTTATTATTCATGCTAGAATTGTATTAATCGGAAACTTAGTACATGTGTAAATACATAGACAAACAGAGTGTCACTATTATGCCTCTAGTTGACTAGCTCGTTGAATCAAAGATGGTTAAGTTTCCTAGCCATAGACATGAGTTATCATTTGATTAACGGGATCACATCATTAGAGAATGATGTGATTGACTTGACCCATTCTGTTAGCTTAGCACTTGATCGTTTAGTATATTGCTATTGCTTTCTTCATGACTTATACATGTTCCTATGACTATGAGATTATGCAACTCCCGAATACCAGAGGAACACTTTGTGTGCTACCAAACGTCACAACGTAAATGGGTGATTATAAAGGTGCTCTACAGGTGTCTCCGATGGTACTTGTTGAGTTGGCATAGATCAAGATTAGGATTTGTCACTCCAATTGTAGGAGAGGTATCTCTGGGCCCTCTCGGTAATGCACATCACTATAAGCCTTGCAAGCAATGTGACTAATGAGTTAGTTGCAGGATGATGCATTACGGAACGAGTAAAGAGACTTGCCGGTAACTAGATTGAACTAGGTATTGAGATACCGACGATCGAATCTCGGGCAAGTAACATACCGATGACAAAGGGAACAACGTATGTTGTTATGCGGTTTGACCGATAAAGATCTTCGTAGAATATGTAGGAGCCAATATGAGCATCCAGGTTCCGCTATTGGTTATTGACCGGAGACGTGTCTCGGTCATGTCTACATAGTTCTCGAACCCGTAGGGTCCGCACGCTTACGTTCGATGGCGATTGTATTATGATTTTATGTGTTTTGATGTACCGAAGGTAGTTTGGACTCCCGGATATGATCACGGATATGACGAGGAATCTCGAAATGGTCGAGACATAAAGATCAATATATGGATGACTATGTTTGGACATCGGAAGGGTTCCGAGTGAGTTCGGGCATATACCGGAGTACCGGGGCGTTACCGGAAGCCCCTGGGGGGGGGGGGGGTTTAATGGGCCTTATCGGCCTTAGTGGAGAGAGAGAGAGGGGCGGCCAGGGCAGGCCGCGCACCCGCTCCCCCTCTGGTCCGAATTGGACTAGGAAGGGGGGGCGCCCCCCTTTCCTTGTCCCTCTCTCCTCCTTCCTTCCCTCCTACTCCTACTACATGGAAGGGGGAATCCTACTCCCGATTGGAGTAGGACTCCCCATGGGGCGCGCCATAGGAGGGCCGCCCCTCCCCCTCATCCACTCCTTTATATACGGGGGAGGGGGGCACCCCATAGACACACAAGTTGATCATTGATCTTTTAGCCGTGTGGGGTGCCCCCTCCACCATAATCCACCTCGGTCATATCGTCGTAGTGCTTAGGCAAAGGCCTGCGCCGGTAGCTTCATCATCACCGTCATCACGTCATCGTGCTGACGAAGCTCTTCCCCGACACTCTACTGGATCATGAGTTCGTGGGATGTCACCGAGCCGAACGTGTGCAGATCGCGGAGGTGCCGTACCTTTGGTGCTAGGATCAGTCGATTGTGAAAACGTACGACTACATCAACCGCGTTGTCATAACGGTTCCACTTAAGGTCTACGAGGGTACGTGGACAATACTCTCCCCTCTAGTTGCGATGCATCACCATGATCTTGCGTGTGCGTAGGAATTTTTTTGAAATTACTACGTTCCCCAACAGTGGCATCCGAGCTAGGTTTATGCATAGATGTTATATGCACGAGTAGAACACAAGTGAGTTGTGGGCGACACTAGTCATACTGCTTACCAGCATGTCATACTTTGATTCACGGGTATTGTTGGATGAAGCGGCCCGGACCGACATTACGCGTACGCTTACGCGAGACTGGTTCTACCGACGTGCTTCGCACACAAGTGGCTGGCGGGTGTCAGTTTCTCCAACTTTAGTTGAATCGAGTGTGGCTAAGCCCGGTCCTTGTTGAAGGTTAAAACATCACATACTTGACGAAATATCGTTGTGGTTTTGATGCGTAGGGAAGAACGGTTCTTGCTCAGCCCGTAGCAGCCACGTAAAACTTGCAACAACAAATTAGAGGACGTCTAACTTGTTTTTGCAGGGCATGTTGTGATTTGATATGGTCAAGACATGATGCTAAATTTTATTGTATGAGATGATCATGTTTTGTAACAGAGTTATCGGCAACTGGCAGGAGCCATATGGTTAGCGCTTTATTGTATGAAATGCAATCCCCATGTAATTGCTTTACTTTATCACTAAGCGGTAGCGATAGTCGTAGAAGCAATAGTTGGCGAGGCGACAACGATGCTACGATGGAGATCAAGGTGTCGCGCCGGTGATGATGGTGATCATGACGATGCTTTGGAGATGGAGATCAAAGGCACAAGATGATGATGGCCATATCATATCACTTATATTGATTGCATGTCATGTTTATCCTTTATGCATCTTATTTTGCTTAGTTCGACGGTAGCATTATAAGATGGTCTCTCACTAAATTTCAAGGTATAAGTGTTCTGCCTGAGTATGCACCGTTGCGAAAGTTCATCGTGCTGAGACACCACGTGATGATCAGGTGTGATAAGCTCTACGTTCACATATAAGGGGTGCAAGCCAATTTTGCACATGCAGAATACTTGGGTTAAACTTGACGAGCCTAGCATATGCAGATATGGCCTCGGAACACTGAGACCGAAAGGTCGAGCGTGAATCATATAGTAGATATGATCAACATAGTGATGTTCACCATTGAAAACTACTCCATCTCACGTGATGATCGGACATGGTTTAGTTGATATGGATCACGTGATTACTTAGATGATTAGAGGGATGTCTATTTAAGTGGGAGTTCTTAAGTAATTTGGTTAATTAAACTTTAATTTATCATGAACTTAGTACCTGATAGTATTTTGCATGTCTATGTTGTTGTAGATAGATGGCCCGTGCTGTTGTTCCGTTGAATTTGAATGCGTTCCTAGAGAAAGCTAAGTTGAAAGATGATGGTAGCAACTACACGGACTCGGTCCGTAACTTGAGGATTATCCTCATTGGTGCACAGAAGAATTACATCCTGGAAGCACCGCTAGGTGCCCGGACCGACATTACGCGTACGCTTACACGAGACTGGTTCTACCGACGTGCTTCGCACACAAGTGGCTGGCGGGTGTCAGTTTCTCCAACTTTAGTTGAATCGAGTGTGGCTAAGCCCGATCCTTGTTGAAGGTTAAAACATCACATACTTGATGAAATATCGTTGTGGTTTTGATGCGTAGGGAAGAACGGTTCTTGCTCAGCCCGTAGCAGCCACGTAAAACTTGCAACAACAAAGTAGAGGACGTCTAACTTGTTTTTGCAGGGCATGTTGTGATGTGATATGGTCATGACATGATGCTAAATTTTATTGTATGAGATGATCATGTTTTGTAACAGAGTTATCGGCAACTGGCAGGAGCCATATGGTTGTCGCTTTATTGTATGAAATGCAATCGCCATGTAATTGCTTTACTTTATAACTAAGCGGTAGCGATAGTCATAGAAGCAATAGTTGGCGAGACAACAACGATGCTATGACGGAGATCAAGGTGTCGCGCCGGTGACGATGGTGATCATGACGGTGCTTTGGAGATGGAGATCAAAGGCACAAGATGATGATGGCCATATCATATCACTTATATTGATTGCATGTGATATTTATCCTTTATGCATCTTATTTTGCTTAGTTCGACGGTAGCATTATAAGATGATCTCTCACTACATTTCAAGGTATAAGTGTTCTCCCTGTGTTGTTGTACAAAAGTAGGGGCTCTCCTTTTGACCCCTTTACTTGTGCACGGGTAGTCAGAGCCGTGCGCCACGGCCACACTTAGCAGGGCAGAGGAGGGAAGCCGGAGAGAAGCCGAAGCACGAGACAACCAAGGCAACGCCAAGACCAGAAACACAGGAGAGCAAGAGGGCAAGGTGGACTCCCCCAGCAAGATCCTTGCCGAGGCAGCCGCCGCAGCCCCGGCAAGAGCCTTGCCGGGGCAACTTGCCCGACGCCAGCAGAGCAAGCCACCCTTAAGCCCACGGGTTCCAAAACCACCAACTATCCACATTGGAACCAAGGCTCAGGAGGCGCCTCTGTGGTGGCATGCAAATCTTCGTCAAGATCATAAACATGTGAGATCAGATGAGGGCCGGAAGATGGCGACCCTCGGCGGGATCCTAGCCGAGGAGATCCACAAGACCCCCGGCAAGACCCTTACCGGGGACGACTGCAACGCCACGGCAAGACCCTTGCCGAGGGCATCAGCGGGGCTACAGCCAGGCCCGCGCCTGCCAAGACTCCACCGCCATCCCCAAGCAGCTGCTAGCTCAACTAGCTGGATAGGCACCTGCGTGGCGACGGGCGGCCTCTACACCGACTCAGCAAGCACCTGCATGGTGGCATGCGATCCTTCGTGAAGGCTCCACCAGCGCACCAGCCCAGCAGCCTGCCTGCCTACATGGCGCTGCACACATTGCTGGCCTGGGCGCATGTCAAAGCTAGTCAGAGCGGCGACGGACGGGACGGGCCTCGTTCCCGTCCCCGATAAAGCTAATGGACACCTAAGTAGCGCATTTAATGCGCTTTGTCCCGTAATGCCGGGCGATAAGCTCGCGCACTGTACACCTTTCCACCTCCTGTGTGCCACTGTGGCGACCCCTTTTGCCTATAAAAGGAGGCCCGAGGCTACCAGGAGAAGGATTCGGCTCTTTTGAACTACACAGCCTCCATAGCTAGTTCGAGAGCTCAAGAACTCTCTCAAATACACACCAAAGCAGGACTAGGGTATTACGCATCCTTGCGGCCCGAACCTGGGTAAACGATCTCTGTGTTGACTTCTAAACCTGGTCTTCTCACAACCCCGCGCCCCGCCAACCGTAGTAGGGATCTCTGTGATCCCATTGGTGTCGTTTACCCGACATCTTTGGCGCGCCAGGTAGGGGGCGCAGTTGTGAGAATGTGCTCTAGCAGTTAGCCTAGCAGCTCTTCATCGCCATGGCTCCCAAGAAGAAGACGATCACGGCGATCGGCTCGTCGGGAGCCGAACGGCCCATGCCAGTGCGGGCGAGCAGCGGGCCGGTCGTGGACAGACCCGAGCCGCGGCCCACGAGCACCAGCATCGCTCTGGCAGTCAGATCCTGGTGAGCAGCGTCGTTCTTGCGCCAGACGACGGGCCGCACACCGCCAAATCCAAAGACGGGGCTGGGCCCCCCGCAGGCGGTGCGGGGCCCTCCAGGGGTGTCGCTGTGCCACCTGCGGGCGGTGCAGCAACCTCCAAGACGCCTACGCCGGCGCCCACAGCGCGCTCTTCCTAGGGTGTGCGCGACGAGCAGTGCCACCACGCTGGAGACCCCGGACGCCGCCGTGGGAAGAGTCCTGTGCATCATCTGCGGGACGAACGAGGCCAGCATGCCCGCTGAAGTGCTGGCGAAAATAGCACACAGCCGCTAGGCCGTGATAGAGCTCCTTCTAACGTGCTTAGAAGTCGAAGCGCGCGACGGTCCATGCAGCTCTCACCGCCACCCACGCCAGCAGAAGCTTTGCCGCGCACGCAGCTACTCCTCGACTTCCCTCCTGCTGCGGAAAAGCTCGATGAATGGAGGGCCACCATCTGGAGCCTTGTCGGCGTCGCCAATCAAGACGAGCCACGGCCAGCGGGGCCCTCCAGCCGGCGCTCCGTCGAACCACCGCATGCCAGCGGTGGAGGGGCCGGAGGTGCTGCGGCCACGGTGCACTCTCCTCCTCCGCGCCAGCCACCGCGGGTGTCGATCCATCGTGATGAAACTTGTGATACCATTTCCATAGCGTCGTTCGACCCACGGACCCACCGCGACCAGCACCAAGTTCTTCGGGAGCGAGCCCATGAAGACACTTGAACCACCATCGAGCGCCGGCGCGATACACGCCACCAGTCGGATAGGCGGGCGGGGCCCGCTACAGACCACCCAGCACCGGGGGGCTCCGGCGGCCTGCCTTACAAGGTGGGTTGCCCAGCCTTTACTCGTGAGCTGCGGCAGTTCCAGTGGCCGTCCCACCGCACGTTCAAGCCCGACGTCGGCGAGAAGTACAACGGCAAGACCCATCCGTCAGAGTTCCTCAGCATCTACACCATCGCGATGCAAGCCGCTGGAGCTCGTGACGACAAGGTGCTTGCCAATTACTTCCTGTTGGCCCTGAAACCCAATGTCATGTCTTGGTTGATGCACTTGCCGTCGGATTCCATTTCTTCTTGGTCAGACCTGTGTCATGAGTTCGTTGGTGCCTTCACTGGAGGCCACCAAGCTCATGGCCAGGTGAGTGATTTGCATATCATTCCCCAGAAGGAAGGTGAAAACCTGCGGAAGTACATACAGAGGTTCAACCGAGTGCAATACAACATCCCAGATGTTCATCCTGCCGCCATGATCAGCGCATTCCATCAGAATGTGCGCAACCGCAAGATGCGTGAAGAGCTGGCAATGAACAAGGTCAGGGATGTGGCCGAACTTTACGTTCTGGCGGATAGATGTGCTCGAGCTGAAGAGGGGAGGAAGTACCCAGGCGAAGAAGTCGGCTCGGAAACTGACTCTTCCGATGAAGATGCTGCCGCCCCGACGAAGAAGGGTCGGTGCCGCAACAAGAAACGCAAGGGTAAGACCGTGCTTGCCATCGAGGGATTCGAAAACATCTGTGCCACCAAGAAGGCCAAGGCAGACGACCCCGGCAAGGAGATTGCCGGGTGTGCCGCTTGTCGGGCCTTGGCGGCTGCCGACAAGCCAGGGGGCTCCGACAAGCAATACTGCAAGATCCACCGCACCAAGGGCCACGACCTCCAGAACTGCCGACAAGTCAAGCTGCTTGCTGAGAAGCAAAAGGCCGAGTATGAGAGGCGGGACAAGGAGAAGGGTCAGGATGGTGCCGAAGGGTCCGGCAAGAAGCGTGGCGGCCAAGGAGGCCGCCGCGGCAAGGAAAACCAACAAGAGAGGCCCGCTCGGGGCCGCGACAAGAAGCATGAAGACGATGATCATGACGAGGACGATGAGTCCGGCGAGCATGAGTTCCAGAAGGCTACGGAGGCCATGTGCGTCGATGGTGGCGCCTCGCTGCATACTTCTCACCACCAGCTCAAACAGTGGGCGCGTGAGATCACAGCAACGGAGCCCTCGTTCGACGCCCAGAAGCCACTGAAGTGGTCCAGCACGCCCCTCATCTTTGACGCCAAGGACCACCCTGACCGCACAACTGCGGTCGGGTGTTTGCTGTTGTTGGTCTCACCAACGATACGCAACCTCAAGGTGAAATAGATGTTGGTTGACGGTGGGGCCGGTCTGAACTTGATCTCACCCGTTGTGATCAAAAGGCTGCAAATTCCTGATGGAGACCTCGAGGAAACGGGCACATTTGAAGGGGTCAACCCGGGAAGGAGCCATTCGAAGGGGAAGGTCACATTGCCTGTGACGTTCGGAGGCGAGTTGAACTACAGGACGGAGAGGATTGTCTTCGACGTAGCCAAGATCCCCTTGCCCTACAACGGGATCCTCGGCCGCTCGGCACTAGCCAAGTTCATGTCGGCGTCGCACTACGCCTACAACACGCTGAAGATGCCTGGGCCGATGACCATCATCACCGTCCCCTCCGACAAGAAGGACGCGCTGATCTGCGCTGACCAACTCTACCAAGAAGCAGTTGCAGCAGCTGCCGCCAAGGCACTTGCTCCTGCCACTGAAGCCCCGGGAGGAAGGACTGGAGCTGTTGGTGGAGATACACGGAGGCATATGTGGCTCCCACATAGGGTCGAGGGCCCTTGCCTGCAAGGCGTTCCGGCAAGGTTTCTTCTGGCCCACTGCCCTCCAGGATGCAATGGCACTAGTAACCAAGTGTGAAGCGTGTCAGTTCCATTCAAAGAAGCTTCATCAACCAGCTCAAGCCCTTCAAACAATCCCTCTCCCCTGGCCATTTTTGGTCTGGGGGCTCGACATACTGGGCCCATTCCCCCGTGCTGTCGGGGGCTTTGAGTACTTGTACGTTGCAATCGACAAGTTCACAAAGTGGCCGGAGGTGGAAGCAGTGAGGAAGGTGATAGCACAGTCAGCCGTCAAGTTCTTCAAGGGACTAGTCTGTCGTTTTGGTGTGCCAAACAGAGTCATCACCGACAACGGCACACAGTTCACAAGCCACACCTTCATGCAGTACATCCAAGACCTCGACAGTAGGGTCTGTTTCGCTTTCGTGGCACACCCACGGAGCAACGGCCAGGTGGAGAGGGCAAATGCTGAAGTTTTGCGAGGCCTGAGGACAAAGACTTTTGACAGGCTGCACAAGAGCGGAAGGCGCTGGATTATTGTGTTGCCGGCGGTTCTTTGGTCGATCAGGACGACGCCAAATCGAGCCACCGGCCAGACACCCTTTGCCCTGGTATACGGGGCAGAGGCAGTTCTCCCCACGGAACTCATATACGGGTCACCTCGAGTGCTCGCTTAGGACGAGCTTGAGCAAGAGCAATTGCGGCAAGATGACGCAACGCTCCTTGAGGAAGATCGTCTTCGAGAGGCTGTGAGAGCAGCACACTACCAGCAAGCCTTGCGCCGCTACCATAGCCGCAAGGTTCATGCCCGAAGTTTAAAGGAAGGCGACCTTGTTCTTTGGCGCGTTCAATCGGCCAAGAATTCCAACAAGTTGATGCCGAAGTGGGAAGGCCCTTATCGGGTAATACGAGTCACCAGGCCCGGCGCAGTCCGCCTGGAGACCGAAGATGCTGTCCCAGTGAGCAACTCCCGGAACATCGAACATCTTCGCAAGTTTTACCCATAAGGCGCGGTTGCCGGGCCTCCCGGCAAGCCACCTTTTGTACAAGCTTTGCCGGCAAGGCATGTAACCCTCTGTACAAAGCCAGGCGCAGACCCTGAGCATAAATAAATGAAGCGTTGGCGCCCTAAGTTATAGCATGCATGCTAGGTTAAGTCCCTCCCTCGGTTAGGGTTAATAGTGCTTGTGGCACCCCGGCTCAGAGCAACCGGTTTACCCTGCATTGTCAGCCCAGAGATCGAGTCTTCTGGCAATGCACAACAACATGGTACAGAAATAAACGCTTTATTGATACTAGAATGGTACAAAGGTCTGATATTACATCGAGATTCGAGGCCAAGCGGCACACACGGTACTGCTAGACAGTATGTACATTATTTAATGAACATGGCTGGGGCCTCGATCACACGAAACTACGCGGCAGCGGAAGAATGACGTAGCAGAACTCCATAGCACAGGGACACCGACGTGGACACGGCCTAGACTCGAGGTGTGCTCCGATGCGAATCGACTTGCCTGAAAGCTGGCATGACACGCCAGGTCAGTACATTGAATGTACTTGCAAGCTCACAACAAACATAAGCACGATGACAGACAATATCTTGATAATTAATCAAGTTAAATTAATGCGAGAAATTACTATGAATGCAGAGCTATGCAAAGCAACCAAATAGCGTGCCGAGTCACACGGACTCGCTTACCAGACGGTTACCGCGTAACCAAACGGTGACCACGCCGGGGTCACACCTGAAAAAATCACTCATGAACACCTCGAGTGTTCACGGTTCACCACGAAACCATGCGTCACACATTTACTAGTTTGCAAGATTAATTATGAAAGAAGTTGATCCATGGTGTGACTTACTCCCGAGTCTTGCCCATAACCGAGGGCGCGGCTATCGATAGATTAAATACACTCTGCAGAGGTAGCGCACTTTACCCACACCACGGAATACCTGGCCTCGCACTCCCATTCGGGTGGACCAAAATATTCCGACAAAACCCTCCCTTTGCCATGCACTCTCCCCGGCCACTCCGACCATCTCCCTCACAGGGCTAGGTCTAGGGTGGCCCCGTGTCTACCAAAGACACCAACGGCCACCGTCGTGGCAAAACGGTCCCAACCGGGGACAAGGTACCATAAAAACAAAAACGAGCACACAAGGTTATGTCTGCCTACCGGGCCAGGGTATGCATGCCCATAACCTTCCCTCACGGGAGGCACCGGTGAGAGCCACGACAAAGGACCGAATCAAGACCTTCCCATTAGGTAAATGTGGTCGCACTGAACTAAAAACCCGATTCAGTGGCACCATGATGTGATCAACATCATATTTAGGTTGAACTTAATCAAGTTTTAGTTTTCAGAAAAACTTGTTATTACTATCATAACATCATACCGGAAATCATGCAACTAATCGTCACACAGAGCAAGCAATTCTTAAGCATGGACCAAAACAAACAACATGAATATGTTGCACTACTAAGATCAGAAACTTCTCTGGTTGTAACTTACTTTTAACTACCAACAATATTTTTATTAGTTCATTACTTAGTTGAAAATTATTACTAGCAAAATAGCTACCCTAATTTTTCCATAGCCAATTATCTAGGGCAAAACCTTGCTCTAATTAGCCAAACAATTCTATGAACTCAACCAAAAGCTAGAACAAGCATCATAAAATAACTAACAATTAACCATATTAATTTATCAAATTTTAAATGCAAATAAAGACTCATATTCAAGTAGAAAATCATAGATATTGAAATAACACCATCCAAATGATGCTGTGGCTTGCCTTAGTGCAGAGGAGGGTCACACTCCTCCTGGTTAGCTTCAAGGCAAGATCCTCCTTCTGAAAAAATTTAAACCACAAAAATAAATGTCAAAACACATTCTGAAAGTTACCAGAAATTCTAGACAGCAAGGAAAAATCCACCTCTTGGTGTGCTGCTAGAGCTTTCTGTAACAAAGATAATGCAAAAAGAATCAATTCATTTGGACTTATGGTTTAGAAATTATGGCTGGTCAAAGTTAGGTCAAATTTCTGAATAAATTTGAATTAATCAGAAATTCCTGAGGGGGGGGGGGGTGACGTCGAAGGCGTAAAAGAGAAATACGCCTCCACTCGTACCGCTTCGGGCGCGAGTGGTGAGACCGACAGGTGGGTCCCGCGCGTCTAGAGAGGGAGAGAGAGAGCGAGATCAGAGGGAGCCGGGGCTTCGCCGGAGCTCACGCCGGCGACGAGGGGGTTTGGGGCTAAACGAGAGGGATAGGATTGAAGCTGGGGTCGTTGCGCACCTGCCCGTACCCATGCCTTGGCGAGAGGTGGCCAGAGCTGGTCGCGGTTGAGCTCGCAAGCTTCAGTGGCGGACGGGGGTTCGCCGGAGTGGAAGAAGACGATGGCGAGAGGCGGCTCCGAGGGCTCCACGGGGTCCAGGCAGCACCAGCAGACCCCCAATGCCCCACCCAAGCAGCTGCTTGAGCTCGAGAGGCACCGGAGTGCGGCGGCTGGACTGCGGGGATCGCCGGAGTCCTCTGGTCGGGGCGACGGCCAGAGGCCTGCCCGACCGGGCTTCTGCTCGTCTACGTGTTCGTGGAGGTGGTGTGGAGTGGTGCGTGGCTAGTGAGCGAGGAGGGGGTGGCTTTATATAGCCGGAGCAGAGGGGGGGGGGGGCGTTGAAAAGATCGAGAAGAGGTGTCTAGAGGGGGGTGATTAGACACTAAGCAAGAAAAGTTACAGTTTTTAGTTTCTTTAATTTGAAGTGGAGTTTTGGCACAAGTTTAACATTCACAATACATATCAAGCAAGCATGCAACAAGTATGTGAGCAGCTTAAAGTAAAGGATGCAACTTGCAAGAATGTAAAGGGAGGGGATTGGAGTGTGCAAACGCAATTTGGAGACACGGAGATTTTTGAGCCGTGGTTCCGATAGGTGGTGCTATCGTACATCCACGTTGATGGAGACTTCAACCCACGAAGGGTAACGGTTGCCCGAGTCCACGGAGGGCTTCACCCACGAAGGGTCCACGAAGAAGCAACCTTGTCTATCCCACCATGGCCGTCGCCCACGAAGGACTTGCCTCACTAGGGTAGATCTTCACGAAGTAGGTGATCTCCTTGCCCTTACAAACTCCTTGGTTCAACTCCACAATCTTGCCGGAGGCTCCCAAGTAACACCTAGCCAATCTAGGAGACACCACTCTCCAAGATGTAACAAATGGTGTGTTGATGATGAACTCCTTGCTCTTGTGCTTCAAATGATAGTCTCCCCAACACTCAACTCTCTCTCACAGGATTTGGATTTTGTGGAAAGAAGATTTGAGTGGAAAGCAACTTGGGGAGGGCTAGAGATCAAGATTCATATGGTAGGAATGGAATATCTTGGTCTCAACACAAGTGTAGGTGGTTCTCTCTCAGAAAATGTATGTTGGAAGTGTAGGCACGTTCTGATGGCTCTCTCCACGAATGAAGAGTGGGTGGAGGGGTATATATAGCCTCCACACAAAATCTAACCGTTACACACAACTTACCAATCTCAGTGAGACTGAATTGAGAAACTCGGTCGGAACGATTTAGCAAATAATGTGACCGTTAGGATTTTTGGTGGGACTGACATGCAACTCGGTAGGACCGATATGGTTAGGGTTAGGGCATAACGTAATCTCGGTGAGACCGATTACACAAACTCGGTGGGACCGATTTTGGTAATAAGCTAACCAGAGAGTTGGTCAGGCAAACTCGGTGGGACCGATTCGCTCATCTCGGTGAGACCGAAACGTTACGAAAAGGAAATAGAGAGTTTGCATTGTAATCTCGGCGGGACCGATTACGCAAACTCGGTGTGACCGATTTTGGTAATGGATACATACAGAGAGATTACAATCCCATCTCGGTGAGACCGAGATCCCAATCGGTGAGACCGATTTGCCTAGGGTTTGTGGCAGTGGCTATGACGTCTAAACTCGGTGGCGCCGGATAGAAAGAATCGGTAGAGCCGAGTTAGACTTTTGGTTTCGGTCATATGTGGATGTGAGAAAGTAGTTGAGGGCTTTGGAGCATATCACTAAGCACTTTGAGCAAGCAAGCCATTAAGCAACACCTCATCCCTCCTTGATAGTATTGGCTTTTCCTATAGACTCAATGTGATCTTGGGTCACTAAAATAGAAAAAGTAGAGTCTTGTTCTTGGAACTTGAGCCAATCCTTTTGTCCTTGGCATCTTGAAGGGGTTCCACATCCTCTAGTCCATGCCACTTCATTGTTGAACTTATCTGAAACATAATAGGTAAAAGTGTTAGTCCAACAAGAGATATGTTGACATTGATTACCAAAATCACCCAGGGAGCACTTGTGCTTTCAATCTCCCCCTTTTTGGTAATTGATGACAACATACATCAAAGCTTTAGATAAAGAAATAGAGAATAACAAGTAAAGCTTTGGAAAGACATGTAACATGCATAGGCTCCCCCTACATGTATGCAGTCGTGTGAAAATGGAATATAGGAGCAAGTGAATGCATAACCATGACATAGTAGGCAATGTGTTACATGTATCTTGGCTATATGCATCAGAGCAAAAGATGTGAATGTGGGAAATGTACCTTCATGCTCATGAGTCCTTCTTGCAAACAGTATGTACATCAGCAAGAATTCCTCATGCACATGACTGTGATGCATATACTTACCTTGTGGTCTTGAGTTGGCTTAGGATGGAATGAACCTGCGTAAACAATGTCAAATAACACAGATGCACCTACAAGCCAGAGCAAACAAAAGAAACCACAAGAGAACCAAGACTGGGATGACATGTAGAGTGAGTGGTAAGTACCACATTGAATATAGACATGTCCCCAAAGGTAAAGATGTGCAATGAATTTAAGGATTTCCTTCCCTTAGATGTCTTGCTCCCCCTGAATCTAGCATGGGATACTGGGAGAAGATAGGGAACAGAAAATCAGAGCTCTCGAAGAAAAAATATATAAACAGAGCTAATGCAAACAAACAAATATGAACATGTCTTTCCCCTCTTAAAGACATGTGACTTCTCTCCTCTTGGACATCAAGCATCTGGGGTCCTTGATAAATACTCTCTCTCCCCTTGAGTATTCTCTCCCCCTATAGATATGGTTAAGCTTTGATGTGATCTCTCTCTCTCCCCCTTTGTTATCAATTTCCAAGAAGGGTCCTTCTGGATATTTGTTGAAAAAAGGGTTTGGTCCTTGAGTCACAGAACAAAGCAGTAAGTTGAATGTGATGCTGGTAGAGGACAAGATTCATTGAGTGGAGCTGGATCATCAAAAGGAATACAGGAACAAGTGGGAAGATGTCTTACCTGTAATGAAATCGGAGGCACCGAGTTTTATGCTTCGGTTGCACTGAAGGATTCGGTTAGACCGAGAACAACAGACCGGTGGGACCAAGTTCATCACAGAGAAAACACTTGTCACCTCAGCTCACTAGACAAGTATGATCTCACAAGGATTTGCAAGGAATTAGCTGAAAGATTTGCAATGAATTGGATGCAGGGAATGCAGAATAGAAATAAAAGAAAAGAAATCTAGATGAAGTTTTTTTAGAAGAACACAAGAGAACATCATCTAGAATTGGTCGGCGACAAAGTCGCCTATGTTAGAGTATATTGACTTTAGGAGTCAAGTGAGATCACTTGATCATAGGTCATACTCATCGTTTAAGCTCAAAATGGGGTTACCATTTATCGTTTAAGCATCTTGATGTATTCACATCTTGTTGAGTTGCTTTGACTCATGACTTGGAGTAAAGCTTCTCTAAGATGGAATAACATACCTTGGGTGGTGGTGTTGATCGATCATGTAGTTGAACTTATGTGGGTTGCTCAAGGTGATGTAGCTCATCAAGAGTTGGGAGCACCACTTGGAATTTGAGTCCATCTACCTACATGGGTTAGTTTTTGCAAGGAAGAGCACTTGTGTATCCAAAATGACAATCATGAATCTTCAGTAATAACTTTGTCAAAGGATATGTTTGAATGGTTTTGTGCTTCCTTTCCTTCATCCACCATTGTATAGAGACTTGGTAATGTAGAGATTGCTCAAGATGTGGGTGAGTCACAATCTCATAGATTTAGATTCATCCAAGTACCTACATGGGTTAGATAACATGCAAGGTGCAAATATATCCAAGACATAAGATTATCATCATAAGAGAAATATCAAGGATTAGTCATAGACTCATGTCTTGCATGTATCAAATGGAGTTCCTACTCCAAGTTTGAAGCATCAATGATGTTCAATTCACCTCTTAATCTGCAAAACACTTTCTCATCAAGTGGTTTAGTGAAAATATCCGCTAACTGCTTATCGGTGCGAACATGTTTAAGATCAATGTCCCCTTTGGCTACATGATCTCGAATGAAATGATGACAAACTTCAATATGCTTAGTTCGAGAGTGTTGCACAGGATTGTGAGCAATCTTGATAGCACTTTCATTGTCACAAAGCAATGGAACATGTTTCACATATATCCCATAATCTTTAAGAGTTTGGGTCATCCAAAGTAACTGAGCACAACATGAACCAGTAGCAATGTACTCCGCTTCGGCGGTGGATACGGATACCGAGTTTTGTTTCTTGGAAGACCAAGACACAAGAGATCTACCAAGAAATTGACAAGTACCCGAAGTGGACTTTCTATCAACCTTGTCACCGGCATAGTCCGAGTCGGAGTAGCCAACAAGATTAAAAGAAGCTCTCTTTGGATACCAAATGCCAAAATTTGGTGTATGTATTAAGTATCTCACTATCCTTTTCACAGCCTTAAGATGACAGTCTTTAGGGGCGGCTTGATATCGTGCACACATGCACACACTTAGCATAATGTCGGGACGTGAAGCACATAGATATAACAATGAACCAATCATAGAGCGGTAAACCTTTTGATCAACCGGTTCACCATCTTTGGTCAAATCAAGACGTCCACTAGTAGGCATGGGTGTAGTCATACCTTTGCATTCTTGCATATTGAACTTCTTGAATAAGTCCTTGGTGTACTTTGTTTGAGAGACAAAGGTACATTCCTTAGTTTGCTTGATTTGCAAACCGAGAAAGAATTTGAGTTCACTCATCATCGACATCTCAAACTTCTCTGACATTAGCTTTCCGAATTTTTCACTAAAGTGAGGGTTAGTTGAACCAAATATAATATCATCAACATAGATTTGGCACACAAATAGTTCTCCATTAACCCTTTTTGTAAAAAGAGTAGAATCAATTTTTTCCAATTTCAAAGCCTTTTTCAATAAGAAACTTGGTCAAGCATTTATACCACGCTCTAGGAGCTTGTTTAAGACCGTAAAGAGCTTTGTGAAGTTTGTAAACATGATTAGGTTTCTTAGGATTAACAAATCCAGGAGGTTGCTTGACATAAACTTCCTCCTCTATTTCACCATTTAGAAAAGCACTTTTAATGTCCATTTGGTACAAGGTGATATCATGGTGATTAGCATAGGCAAGTAAGATGCGAATGGACTCAAGTCTAGCAACAGGGGCATATGTCTCACCATAGTCCATACCTTCGACTTGAGTGTAGCCTTGGGCGACGAGACGTGCTTTGTTGCGAACCACTTGTCCATCTTCATCTTGCTTGTTGCGAAACACCCATTTGGTACCGATGATGTTGTGGTTCTTGCCGGGCTTCTCGACCAATGTCCACACTTAATTTCTCTCAAAGTTGTGTAGCTCTTCATGCATGGCGTTTATCCAATCCGGATCTTCCAAAGCTTCTTCAACCTTCATAGGTTCAATGCTAGAGATGAATGAATAATGTTCACAAAAGTTAGCTAAACGAGTTTTAGAGCGAGTAATTCTCCCGGTTTGGATATCATTGTAGATTTGCTCGACTGGATGGTCTTCAGCAACTCTTGCTGGAACTCGTGAAAGCTTTTGCTTGGATCCTGGTGGAACATCCTCTTCATCTTGTCCTTCTTCATTGATTGTCGTTCTCTTGTCGTAGTGGAGAAGGAGGTTGTTGATGTTCATCTTGGTGTACTTCCTCGTTTTCTTCATCTTGGTGTGTCCCACTTGTGGATGCTTCCATATCAACTCTTGGTTCACCTTGCCGTCAGGTAGAAGCTTCCACTTGGACGGACGAGGTACTCTCCTTCACCTCCGTTGGACGAATCTTTCCAATAGACAAGTCTTGGATTGCTTCCGAGGGGTATTTTTCTCCTACATCAATTGGTAATTGCTCTACTTGCGAGCCGTTAGATTCATCAAACTTCACATCTACCGTCTCTTCAACCTTTCGGTTGAAATTATTGTAAACACGGTAAGTGTGAGAGTTTGAGCCATAACCAAGTAGGAAACCTTCATGAGACTTAGGAGCAAATTTAGAACGACGATGCTTATCAAGAATGTAGCACTTTGAGCCAAATACTCGAAAGTATACAACTTGGGGTCTGTTACCGGTGAGGAGCTCGTATGCCGTCTTGTCGAGTAGCTTGTGAAGATACACGCGATTTGTTGCGTGACAAGCTGTCTCAACCGCTTCCACCCAAAAGTGCTTCGGTGTCTTGTACTCATCAAGCATCGTTCTCGCCATTTCGATGAGCGTCCGGTTCTTCCTCTCAACAACTCCATTTTGTTGAGGTGTGTACGTAGCCGAGAACTCATGTGAAATCCCTTCTTCGTCAAGAAAGGTGTCCACATTTGTGTTCTTGAACTCCGTTCCGTTGTCACTGCGAACCTTCTTGATCTTCACTTCAAATTGATTTTGGGCCTTCCTAGCGAAGTTTTTGAAGATCTTTTGAACCTGCGATTTATCATCGAGAAAGAACACCCAGGTAAATCTTGAAAAATCATCAACTATAACTAGACCAAAAGAATTTCCACCGAGACTTTTGTAGGCATTGGGACCGAAAAGATCCATATGAAGTAGCTCGAGTGGCCTCCTTGTGGTCATGATGTTCTTCACGGGATGCCTTCCTCCAACCTGTTTACCTGCTTGACAAGCGCTGCAAAGTCTATCCTTATCAAATATGACATCGTTAACGCCAAGGATATGATTTCCTTTAATAAGCTTGTCAAGGTTTCGCATGCCAACATGACCTAATCGTCTATGCCACAGCCAGCCTTTAGAGGATTTAGCAATAAAGCAAGTTCTAGGTTGAGCCTTTTTAGTGAAATCAACAATGTAAAGATCACCTCTACATATACCGGTAAAGACCATTTTATGATTATCTCTACGAAATACTTGGCAATCTACTTCAGTAAATAGGACATTGAAACCGAAATCAGCAAGTCTAGATACCGAAAGTAAATTGTACCCAAGAGATTCAACGAGCATGACATTTTGTATGGAGCTATCATGTGAGATGGCAACCTTACCGAGGCCAACCACCTTACCCTTTGAGTTGTTACCGAAAGTGACATACTTTCGAGGGCCGTCATTTTCAGCAAGCTCACGGAACATATCTTTATCTCCGGTCATGTGATCGGTACATCCACTGTCAAGGACCCATTCCTTTCCTCCTGCCATATATCCCTGAAGATTTGCCATAAGACCGAAATGTCTCATTGCATCATCAAGATCAAAGTAACTATCATCATCCTCATCATAGTATCCATGTTCAACATCGTCATGTGGTGAATCAAATCCTAGAGAGGGTGATTAGTTAAAGTGAGTTTGACAATGATCTTCTATATGAATTTTAATAGCTTCGGAAATAATATCACTAATAATTCCAACATATCCTTTGGCACGCATAAGATTGGTAAGATCAAATAGATAATCAGTAAGCATAGGATCATTGGAATTCATCTTACTCAAGGCAATAGACTTATGGAGAATTTCATCTAGATATTTCAAGGAATAATTTGGAAAACGTTCCTCAAGAAATTTCCATATTGTGTAGGCACACTCAAGAGTAGGCAAACATCCAATCAAGTTTCTAGGCAAACATCTAGTAATAAGATTAACAATTCTAAGATTGTGAATCATGTCAATTGACTCATCAAGGGTAGGATGCATAGGATCAACATGAGGTGCACAAGGGCTTATAATGTACTTGTTCAAATGATACTCATTGAAAATCACAAGCATCTCATTTTTCCACTCATGAAAACATTGTCCATCAAGTATAGGCACTCTATGTCTAATACTCCCGAAAGTAGACTCATCCATCTTCCTCCAATGGTGTTTAAACCAAAGCAATGGAGACCAAAGCTCTGATACCAATTGAAAAGATCGAGAAGAGGTATCTACAGGGGGGGGGGTGATTAGACACTAAGCAAGAAAAGTTGCAGTTTTTAGTTTCTTTAAGTTGAAGTGGAGTTTTGGCACAAGTTCAACATTCACAATACATATCAAGCAAGCATGCAACGAGTATGTGAGCAGCGGAAAGTAAAGCATGCAACTTGCAAGAATGTAAAGGGATGGGATTGGAGTGTGCAAACGCAATTTAGAGACACGGAGATTTTTGAGCCGTGGTTCCGATAGGTGGTGCTATCGTACATCCACATTGATGGAGACTTCAACCCACGAAGGGTAATGGTTGCGCGAGTCCACGGAGGGCTCCACTCATGAAGGGTCCACGACGAAGCAACCTTGTCTATCCCACCATGGCCGTCGCCCACGAAGGACTTGCCTTACTAGGGTAGATCTTCACGAAGTAGGCGATCTCCTTGCCCTTACAAACTCCTTGGTTCAACTCCACAATCTTGTCGGAGGCTCCCAAGTAACACCTAGCCAATCTAGGAGACACCACTCTCCAAGAAGTAACAAATGGTGTGTTGATGATGAACTCCTTGCTCTTGTGTTTCAAATGATAGTCTCCCCAACACTCAACTCTCTCTCACAGGATTTGGATTTGGTGGAAAGAAGATTTGAGTGGAAAGCAACTTGGGGAAGGCTAGAGATCAAGATTCATATGGTAGGAATGGAATATCTTGGTCTCAACACAAGTGTAGGTGGTTCTCTCTCAGAAAATGTATGTTGGAAGTGTAGGCACGTTCTGATGGCTCTCTCCACGTTCTGATGGCTCTCTCAGAAAATGTATGGACTGCGGGGATCGCCGGAGTCCTCTGGTCGGGGCGACGGCCAGAGGCCTGCCCGACCGGGCTTCTGCTCGTCGACGTGTTCGTGGAGGTGGTGTGGAGTGCTGCGTGGCTAGTGAGCGAGGAGGGGGTGGCTTTATATAGCCGGAGCAGGGGGGACGTGTCGCCGCCAGAGCGCTCTAGACACGCGGCGAACGTCGACGAGAGGCTCCAACGCGAGGGGACAGGGTGCAGCGTCAACGCCGGCGCTTGCCCACGCCCGCGGACGAGCACAGGAGGCGGTTGGAGATGGGGACAAGCACACGCGCGCACTGTGCCGTTTTGGCTGCGACTTGACCGGACTTGCTGCGGCGGCTCCGGCGTCGGCGAGTGCCAGGGAGGGGTCATGTGTGATGGGTCGAGGGTGGTGGCACGTTGCGACAGTCGGAGGCGAGTGCTGGCATGCACACGCGCGAAACAGAGCGCAAGGCGCCAGCCAGAGCGCGTCGAGACGCATGCCAGGCACTGTGTCCACTCGCGTTCACCAGGCTGGCATTGTCAAAACGACGCCGAGGAGTGGCCAAACCTTGTCTACACTCTCGACCGTGCAGTGCTACGTCTAGGAGAGGTGATGGCTCATGCCCAGGTCGACCAGAAGTGACGCCACTTAGCTGACAAGTTTCTGTACAGAAACTTGGTCGCCAAGTTTGGCCACCTTCTAGAAGGCCATTTGGGCTGATCTCCTGGGGTTTAGGGTTTCTTAAGAGGGTGTTTAAGCTCAAGAAATATCAAGGCTAAAAGCTCAAGGAAAAATGCACTTGCTGTACAAAGTGCATTTCTGGTCCAGAAGTTAAAAGATTTTCTACAGCAAAAATATTACAAAAAGTGATGCAATATTTTTGCATGGGAAGGTGTGCCAAGGTCCTAAGAATATTTAGGAATTATCTCAGATTTTTCTGAAAAATAAAAATTGAGGTTGCTTTGGAGCACAAAGTTCTGAAATGAACTTAAGAGAGAAAAATGAATATTTTCCTTTTAAGAAAAACATTCAGTTTATTATTTTGGAAATTTGTGGGAGGAATAAGGTAGATAGGTCACTTGGGTGAAAGCCAAGGATATGCCCAAGTGACAAGTCCATTTGAATTGATCCAAAACTCCAAAGCAAATCAGGGCAAAAACCATGATGAAAACCAAGTCCGGAAAGAGAGAGAAGGCAAGTTCGGTAAAAAGAGACAAGGCAGAAATCCAGGTTGTCACAGTGCTTGGCAGCGACTAACCCCTAGCCTAGAGGTCGAGTGTGCGTCTTTCTGTCTTCTTTGGTTCGCAGGGCACGTGGACACTTCTGCTGAGCCACTTGGAAGAAAGAGAACGAACCGGCGCTCTGGCCCCGACAAGCCAAGACTGCCGGGGGCTGAAGAAACAAGGAACCTACCACGGCAAGCCAAGGTTGCCGGGGGCTGCAGATTCAGATAAGTCTTTCATCCCCTGTTATGCATTTTCGTATGGAGCTGGGACATGTGAAACCTCATTTATATTCTTAAACCACCGTGCTCCCCTTTTCCTGTACCCAAGAGCTATCCCCTAGGTCGGAACTTGGTCATAGTCACAGTGGCAAGAAAATGAACGAGGGGCCTAACTCTACTTCGCCCCTGCCTCCGCCAAGAGCGTGAGAATGGTCGGCTGAAGTGGGGGGACGGCAAGGCCTGTTGCCGTGCGACAATGTTTATCTTAAAAATAACGAGGATTCACTCCTTGGCATGGGCCTCGGTCATGCGCAAAGAACCCGACAAGCACCCTTTTTCATTGAAAACGTCCCATACAGGTACAACTCATACGGGATGAAAAACATGAGCTAAATCTAACAAGTGCATGCAGGCTTACAAACTAAAAAAAAGATAAGACGCCCGTAATCCCTTTCTTGTCCCTCTCCTCAGAAGATGGAACAAGGTAGCAGGAGGGCGAAAGGAGCGCCTAGGCGAGGTGCGAGAAGCAGAAGACACCAAGAGAGCATCTCGGTGCCGGGAGAGGAGGTGGAAGATGAGGCAGCAGCCCGACAATATGCGACGAAGGCGTCGGTGCCCGCGTACTCCGACTTGATGGCCGCCGCCCACCTTCTTCGCCTTCTCCGTCCCTCCTACGCCAGCCGCCCAAGGAGGCAACGGGGAACGCGCCAATGGAGAGCTTGATGAGGAAGGCCCTCGGCATGGCTCAAGGCCGAGGGAGGGGCGACGCGGTCAGTCGGAGTCGAGGCCGGTGTCCCGCCGCTCGACGCCCTCGTCGTCGCTGTCGCTGTCCTCCTCGTCACTCCCGCTTGAGGAGGAATCTTCATCGTCGGAGGAGCTCTCCACGCAGCACTTCAGGCGAGTTCCAAGATCTCCAAAGACCTTGACGGAGAGCAGGCCGTCCTCCATTAACTTGAAGTAGAGGATGAGCCCCGCCGTCAGGCTGTGGATGTGAGCGAACGTCTTCCATCCGCGACGGAGGTACATGACCTGAGGAGCGGGGAAGCCGACGTCGACCCGCGTGTCGCCATTCCCATAGCCCCTCATGTGCAACCTGAGGGTCTGGCGCGGATCGCGTTCCATCTCCCGAGCAAACGGGGTAGGAAGACGAAGACGACGACGTGGTGACCGGCGCAGCCTGACGAAGAACTCACAGGGCTGGTCGCCGACGTGGCCCTCCAACGGGAGGGGCACCGCTAACGGAGGCAGGGCCGGTGCGCCGCCCCGTCCACCTCTTCCCCGAGCGCCACGGCGACCTCGGCCTCGCCCCCTTCCCCTTCCCCTCACGACCGGCTCCACCGCCGCGAGCTCCTGGGAAGGAGGGACCCACTGTCGAGCAGCAATCCTCGCTGCCACCGTTGAAGGGCCGGCACCTCCTCTCGCCATGGCAGATGGAAGAAAGGAGCGGAGGTAGAAGGAAATGTACGATGGAAGAATGTGGGATGCCATCCCCCTCCCCTTCTTATAAAAGGGCGGAGTCGGGGTTCGGCTGCCCCACTCGACCAATCCAGTCATCGGGGGCGCAGGGAATCAGGACCGACCCGCTGCCCCAATCAGCGACGGCCCGGTTTCCCGCCTCCGCCGCCTGCCACCTGCATGAAGGACATGTGGCGGGCAAGCAAGAATCGAGAAGACGGGTGAGGCGACCGTTCCCCAGCTCGTGATCGTGGGGCGCGGACGCCTTGAAGACCGCGACCCGAGTCCACCCAGTAAATGGGCCGCACCTCTGTGCCTCCCTCTTTTCATGGGGAAGGTGCGAGCCGCCTCTTTACTGCGATGTGACGCATGCGTGCGGAAACCGCCCCACGCACGACTCCCACATCACACACGATCCCTCACGTCGCGCGTTCAACACGGGTCATGGGGAAGCGCAGCGGACGAAACAGTTACTACAGTAAAAATCCGCCCCACCTGCCCATGCACCGTTCTTGGCCTAGCCCAACAACGCGTCGCGCTTATGTGTGGCCCAGGCCCGGGGGCTCCTGTCGGTGTACAAAAGTAGGGGCTCTCCTTTTGACCCCTTTACTTGTGCACGGGCAGTCAGAGCCGTGCGCCACGGCCACACTTAACAGGGCAGAGGAGGGAAGCCGGAGAGAAGCCGAAGCACGAGACAACTAAGGCAACGCCAGGACCAGAAACACAGGAGAGCAAGAGGGCAAGGTGGACTCCCCCGGCAAGAGCCTTGCCGGGGCAACTTGCCCGACGCCAGCAGAGCAAGCCACCCTTAAGCCCACGGGTTCCAACACCACCAACTATCCACATTGGAACCAAGGCTCAGGAGGCGCCTCTGTGGTGGCATGCAGATCTTCGTCAAGATCATAAACATGTGAGATCAAATGAGGGCCAGAAGACGGCGACCCTTGGCGGGATCCTAGCCGAGGAGATCCACAAGACCCCCGGCAAGACCCTTGCCGGGGAGGACTGCAACGCCACGGCAAGACCCTTGCCAGGCCCCCGACAAGACCCTTGCCGAGGGCATCAGCGGGGCCACAGCCAGGCCTGCGCCTGCCAAGACTCCACCGCCATCCCCAAGCAGCTGCTAGCTCAACTAGCTGGGCAGGCACCTGCGTGGCGACGGGCGATCTCTACACCGACTCAGCAAGCACCTGCGTGGGGGCATGCGACCCTTCGTGAAGGCTCCACCATCGCGCCAGCTCAAAAGCCCGCCTGCCTACATGGCGCTGCACACATCGCTGGCCTGGGCGCGTCTCGAAAGCGAGGCAGAGCAGCGACGGACGGGACGAGCCTCGTTCCCGTCCCCGATAAAGCTAATGGACACCTAAGTAGCGCATTTAATGCGTTTTGTCCCGTAATGCCGGGCGATAAGCTCGCGCACTGTACACCTTTCCACCTCCTATGTGCCACTTTGGAGACCCCTTTTGCCTATAAAAGGATGCCCGAGGCGACCAGGAGAAGGATTTGGATCTTTTGAACTACACAGCCTCCATAGCTAGTTCGAGAGCTCAAGAACTCTCTCAAATACACACCAAAGTAGGACTAGGGTATTACGCATCCTTGCGGCCTGAACCTGGGTAAACGATCTCTGTGTTGACTTCTAAACCTGCCCTTCTCACAACCCCGCGCCCCGCCAACCGTAGTAGGGATTCCTGTGATCCCATAGGTGTCGTTTCCCCGACAACGTGAGTATGCACCGTCGCGAAAGTTCGTCTTGCCGAGACACCACGTGATGATCGGGTGTGATAAGCTCTACGTTCAGATACAACGGGTGCAACCCAATGTTGCACACGTAGAATACTCGGGTTAAACTTGACGAGCCTAGCATATGCAGATATGGCCTCGGAACACTGAGATCGAAAGGTCGAGCGTGAATCATATAGTAGATATGATCAACATAGTGATGTTCACCATTGAAAACTACTCCATCTCATGTGATGATCGGACATGGTTAAGTTGATATGGATCACGTGATCACTTAGATGATTAGAGGGATGTCTATCTAAGTGGGAGTTCTTAAGTAATTTGATTATTTAAACTTTAATTTATCATGAACTTAGTACCCGATAGTATTTTGCATGTCTATGTTGTTGTAGATAGATGGCCCGTGCTGTTGTTCCGTTGAATTTTAATGTGTTCCTAGAGAAAGCTAAGTTGAAAGATGATGGTAGCAACTACACGGACTGGGTCCGTAACTTGAGGATTATCCTCATTGCTGCACAGAAGAATTACGTCCTGGAAGCACCGCTAGGTGCCAAACCCGCTGCAGGAGCAACACCAGATGTTATGAACGTCTGGCAGAGCAAAGCTGATTACTACTCGATAGTTTAGTGTGCCATGCTTTACGGCTTAGAACCGGGACTTCAACGACATTTTGAATGTCATGGAGCATATGAGATGTTCAAGGAGTTGAAGTTAATATTTCAAGCAAATGCCCGGATTGAGAGATATGAAGTCTCCAATAAGTTCTACAGCTGCAAGATGGAGGAGAATAGCTCTGACAGTGAGCATATACTCAAAATGTCTGGGTATAACAATCACTTGATTCAACAGGGAGTTAATCTTCCTGATGATATTTTCACTGACAGAATTCTTCAATCACTGCCACCAAGCTACAAGAGCTTCGTGATGAACTATAATAAGCAAGGGATGGATAAGACAATTCCCGAGCTCATCGCAATGCTAAAGGCTGCGGAGGTAGAAATCAAGAAGGGGCATCAAGTGTTGATGGTCAACAAGACCACCAGTTTCAAGAAAAAGGGTAAAGGGAAGAAGGGGAACTTCAAGAAGAACGGCAAGCAAGTTGCTGCTCTAGTGAAGAAGCCCAAGTCTGGACCTAAGCCTGAGACTGAGTGCTTCTACTGCAAAGGGACCGGTCGCTGGAAGCGGAATTGCCCTAAGTATTTGGCGGATAAGAAGGATGGCAAGGTGAACAAAGGTATATGTGATATACATGTTATTGATGTGTACCTTACTAATGCTCGCAGTAGTGCCTGGGTATTTGATACTGGTTCTGTTGCTAATATTTGCAACTCAAAACAGGGACTACGGATTAAGCGAAGATTGGCTAAGGACGAGGTGATGATGCGCGTGGGAAATGGTTCCAAAGTCGATGTGATCGCGGTCGGCACGCTACCTTTACATCTACCTTCGGGATTAGTTTTAGACCTGAATAATTGTTATTTGGTGCCAACGTTGAGCATGAACATTATATCTGGATCTGTTTGATGCGAGACGGTTATTCATTTAAATCAGAGAATAATGGTTGTTCTATTTATATGGGTAATATCTTTTATGGTCATGCACCCTTGAAGAGTGGTCTATTTATGTTGAATCTCGATAGTAGTGATACACATATTCATAATATTGAAGCCAAAAGATGCAGAGTTGATAGTGATAGTGCAACTTATTTGTGGCACTGTCGTTTAGGTCATATTGGTGTAAAGAGCATGAAGAAACTCCATTCTGATGGACTTTTGGAATCACTTGATTACGAATCACTTGGTACTTGCGAACCATGCCTCATGGGCAAGATGACTAAAACGCCGTTCTCCGGAACAATGGAGCGAGCAACAGATTTGTTGGAAATCATACATACTGATGTATGTGGTCCGATGAATGTTGAGGCTCGCGGGGGGTATCGTTATTTTCTCACCTTCACAGATGATTTGAGCAGATATGGGTATATCTACTTGATGAAACATAAGTCTGAGACATTTGAAAAGTTCAAAGAATTTCAGAGTGAAGTGGAAAATCATCGTAACAAGAAAATAAAGTTTCTATGATCTGATCATGGAGGAGAATATTTGAGTTACGAGTTTGGTCTTCATTTGAAACAATGTGGAATAGTTTCACAACTCACGCCACCCGGAACACCACAGCGTAATGGTGTGTCCGAACGTTGTAATCGTACTTTACTAGATATGGTGCGATCTATGATGTCTCTTACTGATTTACCGCTATCGTTTTGGGGTTATGCTTTAGAGACGGCTACATGCACGTTAAATAGGGCACCATCTAAATCCGTTGAGACGACACCTTATGAACTGTGGTTTGGCAAGAAACCAAAGTTGTCGTTTCTTAAAGTTTGGGGCTGCGATGCTTATGTGAAAAGGCTTCAACCTGATAAGCTCGAACCCAAATCAGAGAAATGTGTCTTCATAGGATACCCAAAAGAGACTGTTGGGTACACCTTCCATCACAGATCCGAAGGCAAGACATTCGTTGCTAAGAATGGATCCTTTCTAGAGAAGGAGTTTCTCTCGAAAGAAGTGATTGGGAGGAAAGTAGAACTTGATGAGGTAACTGTACCTGCTCCCTTAATGGTAAGTAGTTCATCACAGAAATCTGTTCAGGTGACTCCGACACCAATTATTGAGGAAGCTAATGATGATGATCATGTATCTTCAGATCAAGTTACTACCGAACCTCGTAGGTCAACCAGAGTAAGATCCGCACCAGAGTGGTACGGTGATCCTGTTCTGGAGGTCATGTTACTTGACCATGACGAACCTACGAACTATGAGGAAGCGATGATGAGCCCAGATTTTGCAAAATGGCTTGAGGCCATGAAATCTGAGATGGGATCCATGTATGAGAACAAAGGGTGGACTTTGGTTGACTTGCCCGTTGATCGGCAAGCCATCGAGAATAAATGGATCTTCAAGAAGAAGACTGACGCTGACGGTAATGTTACTTTCTACAAAGCTCGACTTGTTGCGAAAGGTTTTCGGCAAGTTCAAGGAGTTGACTACGATTAGACCTTCTCACCCGTAGCGATGCTTAAGTCCGTCCGAATCATGTTAGCAATTGCCGCATTTTATGATTATGAAATTTGGCAAATGGATGTAAAGACTGCATTCCTGAATGGATTTCTGGAAGAATAGTTGTATATGATGCAACCTGAAGGTTTTATCGATCAAAAGGATGCTAACAAAGTGTGCAAGCTCCAGCGATCCACTTATGGACTGGTGCAAGCATCTCGGAGTTGGAATAAACGTTTTGATAGTGTGATCAAAGCATATAGTTTTATACAGACTTTTGGAGAAGCCTGTATTTACAAGAAAGTGAGTGAGAGCTCTGTAGCATTTCTAATATTATATGTGGATGACATATTGTTGATTGGTAATGATATAGAATTTCTGGATAGCATAAAAGGATACTTAAATAAGAGTTTTTCAATGAAAGACCTAGGTGAAGCTGCTTATATATTGGGCGTCAAGATCTATAGAGATAGATCAAGACGCTTAATTGGACTTTCACAAATCACATACCTTGATAAAGTTTGAAGAAGTTCAAAATGGATCAAGCAAAGAAAGGGTTCTTGCCTGTGTTATAAGGTGTGAAGTTGAGTCAGACTCAATGCCCGACCACTTCTGAAGATAGAGAGAAAATGAAAGGTGTTCCCTATGCTTCAGCCATAGGCTCTATCATGTATGCAATGCTGTGTACCAGACCTGATGTGTGCCTTGTTATTAGTTTAGAAGGGAGGTACCAAAGTAATCCAGGAGTGGATCACTGGACAGCGGTCAAGAACATCCTGAAATACCTGAAAAGGACTAAGGATATGTTTCTCGTTTATGGAGGTGACAAAGAGCTCGTCATAAATGGTTACGTTGTTGCAAGCTTTGACACTGATCCGGATGGCTCTAAGTCACAAACTGGATACGTATTTATATTGAACGGTGGAGCTGTCAGTTAGTGTAGTTCTAAGCAAAGCGTTGTGGCGGGATCTACGTGTGAAGCGGAGTACATAGCTGCTTCGGAAGCAGCAAATAAAGGAGTCTGGATGAAGGAGTTCATATCCGATCTAGGTGCCATACCTAGTGCATCGGGTCCAATGAAATTTTTTTTGTGACAATACTGGTGCAATTGCCTTGGCAAAGGAATCCAGATTTCACAAGAGAACCAAGCACATCAAGAGACGCTTCAATTCCATCCGCGATCAAGTCAAGGAGGGAGACATAGAGATTTGCAAGATACATACGGATCTGAATGTTGCAGACCCGTTAACTAAGCATCTCTCACGAGCAAAACATGATCAGCACCAAGACTCCATGGGTGTTAGAATCATTACTGTGTAATCTAGATTATTGACTCTAGTGCAAGTAGGAGACTGAAGGAAATATGCCCTAGAGGCAATAATAAAGTTGTTATTTATTTCCTTATTTCATGATAAATGTTTATTATGCTATGAAACGTCACAACGTAACTGGGTGGTTATAAAGGTGGTCTACAGGTGTCTCCGATGGTACTTGTTGAGTTGGCATAGATCAAGATTAGGATTTGTCACTCCAATTGTCGGAGAGGTATCTCTGGGCCCTCTCGGTAATGCACATCACTATAAGCCTTGCAAAGCAATGTGACTAATGAGTTAGTTGCGGGATGATGCATTACGGAACGAGTAAAGAGACTTGCCGGTAACGAGATTGAACTAGGTATTGAGATACCGATGACCGAATCTCGGGCAAGTAACATACCGATGACAAAGGGAACAACGTATGTTGTTATGCGGTTTGACCGATAAAGATCTTCGTAGAATATGTAGGAGCCAATATGAGCATCCAGGTTCCGCTATTGATTATTGACCGGCCCCTCCCCCTCCTCCACTCACTACTAGAAAAACGGCTATAGCTAATATGGACATTAATGGCGCACCATGTATGTGGTGCGCCACTGCTATATAGCAGTGGCGCACCAGATATAGGTGCGCCATTAGTGGCCATATTACTAATGGCGCACCTGGTGTGTGGTGCGCCATTACTAGTATTGTCCTGGCCCCACACCCTTCCCAGACTTAGCAGTGGCGCACCAGGGGATAGTGCGCCATTACTAGTTTTAACTAGTAATGGCGCACCACACCCACGGTGCGCCACTACTAACAATTTTTTTTCAAAACTAGTAATGGCGCACCACACACCAGGTGCGCCATTAGTAACCCTGGTTACCAATGGCACATTCTTAGGAGGTGCGCCATTGGTAACCTGAGAGCAGCTAGATATTTTTGACAGCCACCTACCACACTCACTTTCCCCACTTCATTCTCTCCACCTCTACCAATCTTGGTCTCGGCTGCCTCCTCCTCCTCACCTCATTTGCACCATAGATTCACCCAAATTAAGTGGTTAAATTTCCTTTTTTTGATAGGTAAGTAAAGGGAAAGCTTTCTTTATGTTCTAGATCCACTTTTCTCCCTCCAACGTACACACTTTTTATGGCCTAGATCTACGTATGTTTGTGGTGTTGCATATGTTTGTGTTTGCAGGTACCGATATTTGAAATGCGATAGTTGCCAATATTTTGCCGAAATGTTGATTCATTTCCGTTTCGGCGAGAATTTGGCACTATGCATTCTTTTTGCTCCTATTTTTAGGCAAAGTCATGCCAATTTTTTTTGGTTCTAAAATATCGTTTTGCTCTACCCTGCAGGCGACCATGGTCCGCACGATGACCGAAGGCATCATGAATAGGTTTTTGAGCTCCGCGAAGGCCGAGATGCTTCAAAAGAACGAGGCGGAGATAAGATGTCCGTGTCGAAGATGCAAGCTGAAGAGCCTTATGGACCCGGATTCCAGACAGGTGCGGGACCACCTGCTCGTGCGTGGTTTCATGGATGGCTATCGGTGGCAAGGTAATGAAGATGATTATGAAGTTGTCCATGGGGGTCGGGCAAGAAATAAGGAAGGGCAGCAAGACAATAGCGGCGAGGGCGGGCGAGAAGACGAAGAATCTCCAGGACATGATCACGAAGTAGATGCAGGATACAGTCATCATGTAGAAGATGCCGGACATGATGATGAGGAAGATCAAGACGAAGGGCATGATCATGAAGATGAAGATGCCGGAGCAGGCGACGATGGACCATTGATGGGCTGGGTGCAGGACCCTCATATTCAAGAGCTGTTTCTCAAGCAGACGGGTAATGCAAGAGCTGCCGCCCGAGAGAAAGCCAAGCTGGATCAACTGCAGATAGACGCGGTTACTCCATTGTATGAAGGATGCAGGCCCGAGGATACCCGCCTGAAAGTAACGCTCATGGCTTGGAGATGAAGGTAAAACACAAAATGACCGACGCATGCTTCGACGAGAACATGTCATTCTGGCACGAACGTCTTCCCAAGGGGAACAAGTGCCTGACCAGTTTCGAGGAGGCGAAGAAAATCATGTGTCCTCTGGATTTACCGCACGTGAAATACCATGTGTGCATGAACGATTGCATCATTTATCGGGACGAGCACGCTGAGTCTACCATATGTCCGGTGTGCGGCGTCACTCGATACAAGAAGAGGAAGAAAGCTCCTCGAAAAGTGGTGTGGTACTTTCCTATCACTCCTCGTCTGCAGCGGTATTTCGCGGACCCTAAGCAAGCAAAGCTCCTGCGTTGGCACGCGGATAGGGAGGAGAAGAAGCAAGAAGATGACGAAAATGATCCGGAGATAAATAAGAAAGACAAGATGCTGAGTCACCCTAAGGATGTGAGCCAGTGGCAAGCGTTGAACTTCGAACACCCAGAATTTGGGGATGATCCAAGGAAAATCATGCTGGGCGCAAGTACCGATGGAGTCAATCTGTTTGGTGTTGAATGTAATGAAACACAAGGATAAGTTCAGTAAGCTGTCGTCAGCTGGTCGTGTGGCCGGCAAAGGCTTGTCCACGAAATGATCGGAATACTATAAGGCTGGGCAAAAGGAGAGAAAGACCAGCTCGGAAAGCTAGGAGTGTGAGGTTAAAGAACTCAAGGCACAAGTGCGCGGATTCCGGAGATAGTCCAAGAGCAAGTGCGAGACCAAGTGGGAGCGACGATCACCGCCATTATGCCTTCCTTGCTTGAGGTGCTGCGGGGGTGGATTGCGGGCGGCCAACAGGGGCCGCCCCCGATTCCCAGCTTCACGGGCAGCAACTCGCACAACGGGCCGGCATTGGTGTCTCCGGCGGAGGCGGCATTGGTGTCTCCGGCGTCGGCGCCGGTGCCGGCATTGGAGCTTAATGCACCCGGGTGTGGGAAGAATACGCCGGCCGGCACCTCGGCAGCAAGCAGCCCCTCCGTCACTTGCACGCCCGCCGTTGGCGGTGCCTCGACATTAGCCGAGCTCGACGCCATCACGGTAACTAAGCCTCGGCCGATGACTTCATCTCCTTGCCTTTGACTGGGCATCCCTGACGCCCTACATGTTTTCGCAGGGCACCACCAATGTTCCATGGACTCTCCTGCACTTCGTGGACGGTGAGTTGATCGATGTTGCCAAGGCAAAAATCGTTGAACCGGGCAACCGCGTGTCCACGGTAACCCGATGCCACCCACCGTGTATAGGGTTCAACTGGTTCGGGTGCTGCGGGGCTGCGACGACTTGTTACCTCTGTATCGACCCCCTGGGGCCGACGAAGATGATGTGATGACCCTCAGCGCCTGCTTAAACTGGTCCATGCTTTGGCCGAAGAGCCAGATTCGTTTGGGGGCGGGGGACACCACCCCACAGACAACACCGCCAGTCGTGCCGGCACCAAGCCATGGCAAGACCGCCGCAACGCTACCACCGTCAGCTGATCCGGACATGCATATGGCACAGGATCCGGACGAGGACGACCGTACATTTTCCAACGTCGATAAGTACATCAACGAACATGGGTACGGTGACGAATTCTTGGGGCCTCCTTCTCAAGAACCCAACCCTGCAAAAGACGATCGCGATCTAGCTGGTACCGCGAAGAAACCCAATTGCAACAGGCGTCATCTGGCGTTCAGTTCTCAGGAGACGCCTCCAGCTGCCACCTTCACCGAGACTCAAATAGCCGAGGTGCAAAATATTATCAGCCCCAACACACTCAAGAAGGTGGTCTCTAAGCAGAACTCGATCCCATTACAGCAGAAGAAGCAGAAGGGACGGAAAAGAAAAAATAACAAGGGTGTGACCCAGCCGGCACCGAGTATGATCCGTGCTCAGGACGGGCCACCAATACCTAAGGATATCTCAAGGAGGGTGCATGTGGCGGGTAGGCCGATGCTACCGACTAATCTGCTCAATGCTGCAACCGGTGCTATGCGGAGTCTGCATGACTATGTTCTTTCTATGGAGAAGCGGCGTCTCTCCGAGAATGATGTGGCATACCCGGTTTTCATGGCCAAGGTGCCAGAGGGCAAGGGCTTTGTCGATAGCACCATCGGGCGTATGATCGTCCTGTGGTTTGATGACATCTTCGCTATGTTTAACCTTTATCCGCTGCACTACACCTTCATTCGGCTATTTTCGCTCAATATGGAGATGTGGATAATTAGAGACAAGACCCCGGACATTGTGATAGTCGACCCCTTCTAGATGCGTGCCAAGATCTTGGGCAGCGCTGGGGACCGGCAAGTCGCGAGTTCATACCTCGAAGGCGTCATTCTGGCGAACCCAGATAAGGATAACTTCCTCGTGCCTTACTTTTCTGAGTAAGTCATCCCCTCACCGCCCCGTAACATATGATTTCTTAGATTTCGATCATTCTTTTTTTCTAACATTCTGTGTTTTGTGCAGTGACACACATTGCACACTCATCCTCTTAAGCCCGAAATATTCCATGGCCACGTATTTCGACTCGGACCGTCAGTCGAAGAAAGACTACACAAATATGAAGAAAGTTCTTGATGATGCTCTCCCCGGCTACGCCAAATCTGGAGGCACCTTGAGGAGGCCAATTTGTAGGTACAACAAGCACGTGTTCACCCACGTAACGACGTTCCCCTGCGTCAAGCAGCCGCCTGGCAGTCAGAAGGATGCCTACTACACCCTCCATCACATGCGGGCGATCGTACGGGACCATAATCATCTTATGCTACCAAATAATCTCAAAGAATGGGCCGCATGCTTGTCGGCAATCCAGGACGAGGACATCAGACAAGAATTCTTTCGCATCCAGTTGGAGTTTGCGGAAATCATCTATCAAGATGTCCTTCGTACCTCGGGGCAGTTCTACCTCAAATATCAACCGTCCAATAGTGAAATAGAAACAACGCTACAAATGCAAGCTAACAACGACCGCACATTCATGACCATCACGAAAGACGGCGGCTTCATCCACGCTCCGGTCCCTGAGTTGAGTCGAAAGTATTGATGCTATGTAGTTCTGAAATATCGATTAGCTCATGTTGTAATTAAACTTTAATGAACTTGTATGTCTCTTTATTTTGGACAGTCGTTCAACTTATATGTAATCGATGCTATTTATTAGTAGGACCATGAATCGCGCTATTAATGTGTTGCTTTTCTCTTCCGATCCTTTTGTTGCATACTTATATATTGCTTACATATTATCTGTGAATTGCTACTAACGTTTTGTTTGTCTAGTTCATAGAGATGCCGTCGTATGTCGTGTACAAGGGTGAGGTTCCCGGAGTCTACGATGACTGGGAGGAGTGTCGGAGACAGGTTCACCGTTTCAGCGGTAACAGTTACAAAGCGTACACCACTAGGGCGGAGGCGGAAGCTAGATACGCGCGCTATCTAGCGGGAGAGAGGAGGGAGCGGAGGAGGAACCAGATGAAGATCAGTTTCATCGCGATGATGCTCATCGTGACCGCAACCCTCTTCTATGTGATGGTAGTCTAGATATCGACTTGTAATGTGAAGACAAACTCGCTACTCGCGGTCTCGAGACTTGTAATGTTCTAACTTTGTTCGGTATTTTGAATTCGGAGACTAATATGATGAATTGTATTCGGAGACTAATCTTCTATTGTATTCGATAAATCTGCTATTTATATGTTGTGCTGTTTATATTCTGTGCTTTAATGTGTTTTGTAACCTGTGCAAATATCAGAAAACAAAAATCCTAATATTCATAGTAGTGGCGCACCAAATTGCACTTTAGTGGCGCACAGAAATAAATACACCAGTGGCGCATTATTTAAAAATGCGCCATTAGTAACCCAGAGCACAAGGTACACATGGCCCCTTGGAGTAACAGCAGTGGCGCACTTCTGGGCCTAGTAATGGAGCACTTTAGCTGCGCCATTATTGTCTGGGATAGTAATGGCGCACCAGGTGGTGCGCCACTGTTATGTAGATTAACAGTGGCGCACCAGGCGTGCGCCATTACTATTTAATAGTAGTGGCGTGATAATAGTGGCGCACCTATAGTGCACCATTAATAGCCAAAATAGGTGCGCCACTAACAACCTTTTTTCTAGTAGTGACTCCTTTATATACGGGGAGGGAGGCACCCATTGGACACACAACAATTGATCATTGATCTCTTAGCCGTGTGCGGTGCCCCCCTCCACCATAATCCACCTCGGTAATATCATAGCGGTGCTTAGGCGAAGCCCTGCGTCGGTAGCAACATCATCACCATCATCACGCCGTCGTGTCCATGGAACTCTTCCTCGAAACTCTGCTGGATCGGAGTTCGTGGGACGTTATCGAATTGAACGTGTGCTGAACTCGGAGGTGCCGTGCGTTCGGTACTTTGATCGGTCGGATCGTGAAGACGTACGACTACATCAACCATGTTGTTCTAACGCTTCCGCTTTCGGTCTACGAGGGTACGTGGACAACACTCTCCCCTCTCGTTGCTATGCATCACCATGATCTTGCGTGTGCGTAGGAATTTTTTTAAAATTACTATGTTCCCCAACAGTGGCATCCGAGCCAGGTTTATGCGTAGATGTTATATGCACGAGTAGAACACAAGTGAGTTGTGGGCGATACAAGTCATACTGCTTACCAGCATGTCACACTTTGGTTCGGCGGTATTGTTGGATGAAGCGGCCTGGACCGACATTACGCGTACGCTTACGCAAGACTGGTTCTACCGACGTGTTTTGCACACAGGTGGCTGGCAGGTGTCAGTTTCTCCAACTTTAGTTGAACCGAGTGTGGCTACGCCCGGTCCTTGTGAAGGTTAAAACAACACTAACTTGACGAACTATCGTTGTGGTTTTGATGCGTAGGTAAGAACGGTTCTTGCTCAGCCCGTAGCAGCCACGTAAAACTTGCAACAACAAAGTAGAGGACGTCTAACTTGTTTTTGCAGGGCATGTTGTGCTATGATATGGTCAAGACATGATGCTAAATTTTGTTGTATGAGATGATCATGTTTTGCAACAAAGTTATCGGCAACTGGCAGGAGCCATATGGTTGTCGCTTTATTGTATGCAATGCAATCGCCCTGTAATTGCTTTACTTTATCGCTAAGCGGTAGCGATAGTCGTAGAAGCAATAGTTGGCGAGACGACAACGATGCTACGATGGAGATCAAGGTGTCGCGCCGGTGACGACGGTGATCATGACGGTGCTTTGGAGATGGAGATCACAGGCACAAGATGATGATGGCCATATCATATCACTTATATTGATTGCATGTGATGTTTATCCTTTATGCATCTTATTTTGCTTAGATCGACGGTAGCATTATAAGATGATCTCTCACTAAATTTCAAGGTGTAAGTGTTCTCCCTGAGTATGCACCGTTGCGAAAGTCCGTCGTGCCGAGACACCACGTGATGATCGGGTATGATAAGCTCTACGTTCACATACAACGGGTGTAAGCCAGTTTTACACACGCAGAATACTCGAGTTAAACTTGACGAGCCTAGCATATGCAGATATGGCCTCGGAACACTGAGACCGAAAGGTCGAGCGTGAATCATATAGTAGATATGATCAACATAGTGATGTTCATCATTGAAAACTAATCCATCTCACGTGATAATCGGACATGGTTTAGTTGATATGGATCACGTGATCACTTAGATGATTAGAGGGATGTCTATCTAAGTGGGAGTTCTTAAGTAATATGATTAATTGAACGTTAATTTATCATGAACTTAGTACCTGATAGTATTTTGCATGTCTATGTTGTTGTAGATAGATGGCCCGTGCTATTGTTCCGTTGAATTTTAATGTGTTCCTTGAGAAAGCAAAGTTGAAAGATGATGGTAGCAGTTACACGGACTGGGTCCGTAACTTGAGGTAGCAATTACACGGACTGGGTCCGTAACTTGAGGATTATCCTCATTGCTGCACAGAAGAATTACGTCTTGGAAGCACCGCTAGGTGCCAAACCCACTGCAGGAGCAACGCCAGATGTTATGAACGTCTGGCAGAGCAAAGCTGATGACTACTCGTTAGTTCAGTGTGCCATGCTTTACGGCTTAGAACCGGGACTTCAACGATGTTTTGAACATCATGGAGCATATGCGATGTTCCAGGAGTTGAAGTTAATATTTCAAGCAAATGCCCGGATTGAGAGATATGAAGTCTCCAATAAGTTCAACAGCTGCAAGATGGAGGAGAATAGTTCTATCAGTGAGCTTCTACTACAAAGGGACTGGTCACTGGAAGCGGAACTGCCCCAAGTATTTGGCGGATAAGAAAGATGGCAAGGTGAACAAAGGTATATGTGATATACATGTTATTGATGTGTACCTTACTGGGTATTTGATACTGGTTTTGTTCCTAATATTTGCAACTCGAAACAGGGACTACGAATTAAGCGAAGATTGGCTAAGGACGAGGTGACGATGCGCGTGGGAAATGGTTCCAAAGTCGTTTTGGGGATATGCTCTAGACACAGCTGCATTCACGCTAAATAGGGCACTATCTAAATCCATTGAGACGACTCCTTATGAACTTTGGTTTGGCAAGAAACTGAAGTTGTCGTTTCTTAAAGTTTGGGGCTGTGATGCTTATGTGAAAAAGCTTCAACCTGATAAGCTCGAACCCAAATCGGAGAAATGTGTCTTCATAGGATACCCAAAAGAGACTGTTGGGTACACCTTCTATCACAGATCCGAAGGCAAGCCATTCGTTGCTAAGAATGGATCCTTTCTAGAGAAGGAGTTTCTCTCGAAAGAAGTGAGTGGGAGGAAAGTAGAACTTGATGAGGTAACTGTACCTGCTCCCTTATTGGAAAGTAGTTCATCACAGAAACCGGTTCCTGTGTCACGTACACCAATTAGTGAGGAAGCTAATGATGATAATCATGAAACTTCAGATCAAGTTACTACCGAACCTTGTAGGTCAACCAGAGTAAGATCCACACCAGAGTGGTACGGTAATCCTGTTCTGGAGGTCATGTTACTAGACCATGACGAACCTAGGAACTATGAGGAAGCGATGATGAACCCAGATTCCGAAAAATGGCTTGAGGCCATGAAATCTGAGATGGGATCCATGTATGAGAACAAAGTATGGACTTTGGTTGACTTGCCCAATGATCGGCAAGCCATCGAGAATAAATGGATCTTCAAGAAGAAGACAGACGCTAATGGTAATATTACTGTCTATAAAGCTCGACTTGTTGCGAAGGGTTTTCGACAAGTTCAAGGAGTTGACTACGATGAGACCTTCTCACCCGTAGCGATGGTTAAGTCCGTCCGAATCATGTTAGCAATTGCTGCATTTTATGATTATGATATTTGGCAAATGGATGTAAAGACTGCATTCCTGAATGGATTTCTGGAAGAAGAGTTGTATATGATGCAACCTGAAGGTTTTATCGATCCAAAGGGTGCTAACAAAGTGTGCAAGCTCCAGTGATTCATTTATGGACTGGTGCAAGCCTCTCGGAGTTGGAATAAACGCTTTGATAGTGTGATCAAAGCATATGGTTTT
Organism: Triticum aestivum; assembly: GCF_018294505.1. Lineage (NCBI taxonomy): Eukaryota > Viridiplantae > Streptophyta > Magnoliopsida > Poales > Poaceae > Triticum > Triticum aestivum. Next base: position 33,632,503 of record NC_057811.1, on the reverse strand, counting down.
ATATAGACTTTTGGAGAAGCTTGTATTTACAAGAAAGTGAATGGGAGCTCTGTAGCATTTCTAATACTATATGTGGATGACATATTGTTGATTGGAAATGATATAGAATTTCTGGATAGCATAAAAGGATACTTGAATAAGAGTTTTTCAATGAAAGACCTCGGTGAAGCTGCTTAGATATTGGGCATCAAGATCTATAGAGATAGATCAAGACGCTTAACTGGACTTTCACAAAGCACATACCTTGACAAAGTTTTGAAGAAGTTCAAAATGGATCAGGCGAAGAAAGGGTTCTTGCCTGTGTTACAAGGTGTGAAATTGAGTAAGACTCAATGCCCGACCACTGCAGAAGATAGAGAGAAAATGAAAGATGTTCCCAATGCTTCATCCATAGGCTCTATCATGTATGCAATGCTGTGTACCAGACCTGATGTGTGCCTTGCTATTAGTTGAGCAGGGAGGTACCAAAGTAATCCAGGAGTGGATCACTGGACAGCGGTCAAGAACATCCTGAAATACCTGAAAAGGACTAAGGATATGTTTCTCGTTTATGGAGGTGACAAAGAGCTCGTCGTAAATGGTTACGTCGATGCAAGCTTTGACACTGATCCGGACGATTCTAAATCGCAAACCGGATACGTGTTTATATTGAACGGTGGAGCTGTCAGTTGGAGCAGTTCTAAACAAAGCGTCATGGCGGGATCTACGTGTGAAGCGGAGTACATAGCTGCTTCAGAAGTAGCAAATGAAGGAGTCTGGATGAAGGAGTTCATATCCGATCTAGGTGTCATACCTAGTGCATCGGGTCCAATGAAAATCTTTTATGACAATACTGGTGCAATTGCCTTGGCAAAGGAATCTAGATTTCTCAAGAGAACCAAGAACATCAAGAGATGTTTCAATTCCATCCGCAATCAAGTCCAGGTGGGAGACATAGAGATTTGCAAAATACATACGGATCTGAATGTTGCAGACCCATTGACTAAGCCTCTCTCACGAGCAAAACATGATCAACACTAAGGCTCCATGGGTGTTAGAATCATTACTGTATAATCTAGATTATTGACTCTAGTGCAAGTGGGAGACTGAAGGAAATATGCCCTAGAGGCAATAATAAAGTTGTTGTTTATTTCCTTATTTCATGATAAATGTTTATTATTCATGCTAGAATTGTATTAACCGGAAACATAATACATGTGTGAATACATAGACAAACAGAGTGTCACTAGAATGCCTCTACTTGACTAGCTCGTTGATCAAAGATGGTTATGTTTCCTAGCCATAGACATGAGTTGTCATTTGATAAACGGGATCACATCATTAGGAGAATGATGTGATTGACTTGACTCATTCTGTTAGCTTAGCACTTGATCATTTTAGTATACTGCTATTGCTTTTTTCATGACTTATACATGTTCCTATGACTATGAGATTATGCAACTCCCGATTACCGGAGGAACACTTTGTGTGCTACCAAACGTCACAACGTAACTGGGTTATTATAAAGGTGCTCTACAGGTGTCTCCGAAGGTACTTGTTGAGTTGGCATAGATCGAGATTAGGATTTGCCACTCCGATTGTCGGAGAGGTATCTCTGGGCCCTCTCGGTAATGCACATCACTATAAGCCTTGCAAGCATTGTAACTACTGAGTTAGTTACAGGATGATGTATTACGGAACTAGTAAAGAGACTTGCCGGTAACGAGATTGAACTAGGTATTAAGATACCGACGATCGAATCTCGGGCAAGTAACATACCGATGACAAAGGGAACAACGTATGTTGTTATGCGGTTTGACCGATAAAGATCTTCGTAGAATATGTAGGAGCCAATATGAGCATCCAGGTTCCGCTATTGGTTATTGAGTGGAGACGTGTCTCAGTCATGTCTACATAGTCCTCGAACCCGTAGGGTCCGCACGCTTAAAGTTCGGTGACGATCGGTATTTTGAGTTTTTGTGTTTTGATGTACCGAAGGTAGTTCGGACTCCCGGATATGATCACGAACATGACGAGGAGTCTCGAAATGGTCGAGACGTAAAGATCGATATATTGGACGACTATGTTCGGACAATGAAAGTGTTTCGGGAGGTTTCGGACATAGACCGGAGTACCGGGGGGTTACCGGAACCCCCGGGGAGTTTATTGGGCCCTAGTGGGAGAAGAGGAGGGGCGGCCAGGGCAGCTGTGCACCCCCTCCCCCTCTAGTCCGAATTGGATAAGGAGGGGGGGGCGCCCCCCTTTCCTTCTCTTCCTCTCTCCCTTCCCTCTCCTCTCCTACTCCTACTTGGAAGGGGGGAGTCCTACTCCCGGTGGGAGTAGGACTCCTCATGGGGCGCGCCATAGGGGGTCGGCCCCTCCCCCTCCTCCACTCCTTTATATACGGGGAGGGAGGCACCCCTTGGAGACACAACAATTGATCATTGATCTCTTAGCCCGTGTGCGGTGCCCCCCTCCACCATAATCCACCTTGGTAATATCATAGCGGTGCTTAGGCGAAGCCCTGCGTCGGTAGCAACAACATCACCGTCATCACGCCGTCGTGTTGACGGAACTCTCCCTCGAAGCTCTGCTGGAACGGAGTTCGTGGGACGTCATCGAATTGAACGTGTGCTGAACTCGGAGGTGTCGTGTGTTCGGTACTTTGATCGGTGGGATCGTGAAGACGTATGACTACATCAACCGCGTTGTTCTAACGCTTCCGCTTTCGGTCTACGAGGGTACATGGACAACACTCTCCCCTCTCGTTGCTATGCATCACCATGATCTTGCGTGTGCGTAGGAATTTTTTTGAAATTACTACGTTCCCCAACAAGGGGGGCACCCCATAGACACATAAGTTGATCATTGATCTTTTAGCCGTGTACGGTGCCCCCCTCAACCATAATCCACCTTGGTCATATCGTCGTAGTGCTTAGGCGAAGCCCTGCGCCGGTAGCTTCATCATCACCGTCATCACGCCATCGTGCTGACGAAGCTCTTCCCCGACACTCTACTGGATCGTGAGTTCGTGGGACATCACTGAGCCGAACGTGTGCAGATCGCGAGGTGTCGTACCTTTGGTGCTAGGATCGGTCGATTGTGAAGACGTACGACTACATCAACCGCGTTGTCATAACGCTTCCGCTTACGGTCTACGAGGGTACGTGACAATACTCTCCCCTCTCGTTGCTATGCATCACCATGATCTTGCGTGTGCGTAGGAATTTTTTTGAAATTACTACGTTCCCCAACATTCACTTGGCAGCATTTGTAGTTTGCCGCCACCACCGTGACAAATCCTCTTTCCCCCATGCTTTTCCACAAAAGCAAATGCACTTTTTTTGTTGGTTCACATATTTTTACCTTGTTGTGTCGCATGTGCTAATCGAAGCTGGTCTGTCACTTCAATTTGTTGTGCTCTATCTGCAATACCGATGGCCTCTAACGGTGAAGCTTGCCACGATACCATTGCTGTTGTGGTTCCACCGTAACAACCTGTGATCCTGAGCAGTTGGTCAATGCATGGCAACCGTAGTTTCATAACATGGCATATGTAGTGGTTCAACCATGGCAACCAGAGTTGTTCACACTTGGCAACCAGAGTTGTTTAGACATGAAAACTATAGTTGTCCAGACATGGCAACTACAGTTGCCCAGACATGGCAATTACATTTGTTCAGACATGGCAACTGCGTTTTTCTAAACATGGCAACTGTGTGCATTCACGTACTACCACTGTCACTTATACATTCAATCTGACACATGCAGGTTGTCCACATGTAGCAACTATAGGTGACCAGCCTTGGCAGATGCACTTTCCATCATTTTTTCCTACTTCTAACAGCAGGAAACGTCAATGCCATCCATTTTTTTTTGAATTTTGTCGTCACACCACGTAAACACCAATGTCACCTAGGTTCCTTTTTCTTATGCACTGTCCGCAAGATCACTTCATATGACTCACCTGCATACGACGTTGATGGCAGGTACCCGGTTGCCACCTGTTGCCACGTGCTACATGATGGTCCTGCGTTTTTTCAAAAAACTCGTAAGTCTTGCCATCCTTGCAAGAGTTCTTTTTTGACCACATCATTATGCTATTTTTCTATGCGTTACCTTGATTTGCCACATTTGCTACTTGAAGTTGGTCTCCCGTACATCTATCAGCGGTAGCGCCATGTGTTGGAACTTGCCATGGTATCCCTGTATGTGTGGTTGTGTCATAACAACCTGCGAACAAGGACATTGTAGCACATAAGTAGAATGCCATTTTCATGCCCACAAACATGTCAACTGTCCATTTTTTGATCATGCATCGTACCTATGTTCACGTGCTGCTCTAGTACTGGCAGCAACGGTCCTGCGGAAATGAGTTAATTGTATTCTACTGCATCCCAAGGGGGCGCTTGCGGCCTTTGAGAAAACCAAGGATCAGTGCCGTCTTCATGATTCAATCTTATCACATTTCTTGCATAAACAAGCAATACATCATGGCAAGTAGGACATGCACATTCATTCTCTTTTCTACAATCTGGATGCTAACTATCATTTTGAACCGACGGCAACAACCAACATAATATGATGGCAAGTAACAACATAAAATGGTGGCAACCAACAGCAAAGATAGGTGGCAACTAACAGCAAAGATAGGTGGCAACTAATTTTCTCCCTCCTTATGTACCATCCGAATTGCTCCTTTTCTCTTCCCTAATTTTAGTCAATCCTACACATCCTTCTGGAGCACCTACTGGAAGCAACCCAATCTACAAGCTTAGATCAGATCTAGGATAGAACATGACAGATCTTGCGTATGTTGGTTGGCAAACGGGAATAAACTCAAATCCGTGGTGTGTTTGCCATGACATTGTGGATCTAGTCGCCATCTTCGTGGGCAATCTGGAAGTGCAATTATTTGGGACAGGGGAGGAGGAGAAAGAGGAGGAGATCGGAGAACGACCTGTTTGCTCGTTGTCGTGTTTTCCGTCGATCGGGAGGGGGGTGGGGTGGCGCTAGAGATCTGGTCTGGTTGCCATGGAAACTAGAGAGGGAAGACGATGGAGGTAGGGGAATATTGGCCAATTGAGAGGTAGGAGACGACGGCGTCAGGTCGCAATGTGGTTCGAAGGCGGATAGGGACGATGGGCGTGTGAGGTTGTGCGGGCAGCGGGGTCGCTCGCCCGGACGTGTGGCGATTGTGCCACACACCGGAGGTGTGGGCTGTGGCTGTGTGCGCCCGGACGCCGTCGTGCGGGCGGGGCTGCCTCTATGCCACACAGGGCGTGCGGCACACCCCCCTAGATGCCACATGTGTGGCAGTTATCGGCGTTCATTTGTATCTGGTGGGGAGAACTCTAAGTCTAATTTCCGCTTATGTCACATTTTCTGTGTCTGTTCTTGATGAAATTGTATGCGGGTTGTTCTACTAATGAGTGAATGTTGAATTGTTTTGTTTTCATTTAAGGTTTGCTGATGCTTAAGCCTGGACGAGTTTGCTGATTAACGTTTGAATTCCTCTTAAGAAATGAAATGTGTCACTTATTCCATAGAAAAGAAGGCTGCTGATTAGAACTTCCCATTGATGAGACAGAACGGGACCCCTCCTCCCTCCCGCGGCGCCCCCGCGAGTGCCCGGGGGGAACCCTAGCCTCCCTCCTCCACACCCCTCCTCCCGCGGCCTCCCCCCTCGCCGCCGCCCAGCAAGGCCGCCGGGCGAAGCCTAGCCGGCTCGGGCGGCGGCAGGGCCTCCTTCTCCCCTCCCCACGGGGTCCACGGCTGGCGCAGGGCGGCCACTCGTCACGCGGCGCTGACCTGCGACGGGGGCAGCGGCGTGGCGGCGCGGCTCCAGGGTGGCGGCGTGGTGGGCTGGTGACGGCGTGACGGCGACTGGGCACGCGTTTGCGGTGCGGCGGCCGCGGCAAGGCCGGATCTGGTGGTGGCGGGCCGGCGCGCCTCCGACCAGATCCCCCCGGATTTGGTCTCGGCTGGCGGCGGGCGTCGCGGGGTGGCGGCGGAGACCCATCTGGAGCTCGGCGTGTGGGGGGGGGGGGGCTTGCAGCGGCGTGGCTGCAATCTCGTGGTGGCCTGGTCTTCAGCGGCGACGGCGGGACTTGCTCCGGCGGCGGTTGTTCTGTGATTGACTTGGGTGAGCTCCCTCCCTCCTCTTCGGTTTCATCTTCGGGCTCGTCAGGTCGGGGTGGCTCCATGGTGCGGTGTGGGTGCGCGGGAGGCCTGCCGGAGGTGGCAGGGGACCTCGGGAAGGGGGCGGGTGCCCCCTCCGTGGCATCTGGCGGCTGCTTCGGGTGGCTGCCGGAGTTCCCCTGGCCCAGATATGGCCGCTGAGGACACCAACCCTGCCAAGGTGTCGGCTTTGGGGTGGAAGGGTGATCTTCTGCTCCATTCTTGTCGGCCGTGTCCGTTAGGTGAATCCTGGATGGGGGTAGGGCTCGGATGCCGTGGCGGCGGCCCAGTTGGTGGTAGCCGGGTGCTCATGGGCGTAGCACGCGGCTCGGGCGCTGTCCGGTCACCATGGCTGTGTGGGCGGCATGTTGACCGGGGTGTGTTGTTCAGTGTGTAGGAGATATGCCCTAGAGGCAATAATAAATGATATTATTTATCTCCGAGTTCATAATTATGTTTATGTTCCATGCTATAACTGCTATGGTTCTCGAGTCTGCAATAACCACGAGGCTCGGAGGAAGACTCATATGCACGTGTGGAATAATAAACGGTAAAATGTATTCCTAGTCTGGCCTCTAAGACTAGCTCAAGTGTTGCATGATGGTTATGTTTTCCTGATCATGGGCATGTCTATGTCAGCAACCTTGAGGGCATAATGTTAAGAGAACATTTGTGTTGAATCGACCCGGCATGATGTTATGCTATGAGATTCATTCGTCACAAGTTTATTGGTACATAACAAAGAGATGGTTAACGTTTGCATGATTCCTTAGACCATGAGAGTATCGAGTTTCTTCATGCTTGCTTCATGAACTTTGGGGTTTGTTAAACGTCATCCGTAAATGGGTGGCTATTACGGCGGCTTACGGGTTCATGGAAAAGTGTGTCAAGTAACTTGATAGCTCAAGATTGGGATTTGCTCCTCCGACGATGGAGAGATATCTCTGGGCCCTCTCGGTGTTACGGTATCCATCATCGTCTGGCCAGACACTTTGTGATTTGATCACGGGGATGCCGGAACACGATAACGAGAAAAGAGAACAATACCGGTAACGAGGTAACTAGCATAGTGGACAAGTTGTTGATCCACGGGAATGCCAACATGTCTCACCTCGGGTATTTGTAACATATCGCGAAGCAACAGGAATAGCACACGGCAACTGGAGGTTCACTCGAATATTTATTCGTGTGGGTATAGGGGTCAATATGGGTGTCCACGGCTCCGATGTTGATCATTGATCGGAAGGGGTTCCGGGTCATGTCTATACTTCACCGAACCTATAGGGTCACACGCTTAAGGGTCATCTATCTGCTGAATACTAGACAGGGAGTCTGAGAGAAAATCACCGAAAAAGTTTCGGACACCGAAAAGTTTCGGACAGCGGAATCGTACCGCAGAGAGAGGTCATCGGATAAGTTTCGATGATACCGAAAAGTTGTTTCGGGATACACCATTAAGTCAAATTGGTTTCGGCACATGCCTGATAATTCTTGGAGGATGCCAGAATCATTCTGGAAGCTTTTTGGAATTTTCTGAGATAAAAACCGGAAATGTTCCGGAGCTGCCGGAGCCACTTCAGATGCGTTTCGCAGATGAAAATCACTAAAACCGGAATTGTTTCGGAACGCGTTGAAAATCATTTTAGTGGGTACTGGAAATGTTCTTAGCCCACATAAATATTTTCAGTTCGATCAGACGCTGAAAAATGTCGTCGTGAATAGTGAAAATCAGCTTTATGGTTACTTTATGGAAAGCCACCTTTTGGGGCTTTGCTCCAAAAGATCTTGGGGATGACATGGATGGATAGGAGCCATTTTTTGGGCCCCTCATGGGGGTGTGGCCGGCCACATGGGGTATCCCCCCTTGGGGACCCTCTTGTTCCTTGGTTTCACTCCTAGGTCCTTGTGGAAGGACTTCATTCATGTGCATTTTGGGTTTTTTGTGAAACTACCCTACCCCCTTGGGATTTCCTATAAATAGAGGTGGAGGGGCAGCCCTCCACACTCATCCCTTGCTCTCATACACATGCCATGCATTATCTGGCTTCTTCTCTCCCTCCCACGAAAAGAGTTTCGTAGAGCCGTAAGGCTGTCTGGGTTCCGGCAGGAACTAGTTCTGGACGGCGAAGCCCTGCCGGATAGATGACACCGTATGTGTGCAACTCTGTAGAGAGATCGTAGTTTCGGTCTTAGTTCGTGAGTGCCTCCCGAAGGGCTGTCCGTGTGACCGTCCGAGTTTCGAAGGTCCTCCCGAAGGGCTGTCCGAGTGACCGTTCGAGTTTCGAAGGTCCTCCCGAAGGGCTGTCCGCGACACCGTCCGGGGGGCTGTTCGACCGCCTCCTGGAGGGCTGTCTGAGGAGCAGATGAGGGTATACATCCTCGCGGTTGGGAGGTTGTAAATCCTAGCTGCGGGGATCTGCACCGCCGATCGTCATCGACTCTACTTCCCGCTGCGCTACGAGTCGGTAACGAAAAAGATCAAACCATGTATGCAGTCTCCATAGTGGTCCTGGGCTGGTGCGTAGGTCGGAAATTTTTTGTTTTCTGCTGCGTTCCCCTACAGTGGCATCAAGAGCCGTGCTATGCGTAGATGCAGGTTTCGATCTAGAATACATGGAGATGTATGGGTATTGCATAATATAATTAGGTAGTAGATGAGATCTATTGCTGAAAATTATTTATGCGGGTGACAGATGAAATCTGTTACCCGAGGTTCTTGTTGCTTCCCTAGAATTTGCGTTTGCTCAATCTCGAGACAGCATGGTGGAATTTGACAAAGTTCTGGCAATCCGTGATCCTGATTGATCATGGAAGTGCTATCAGTTCTTTGGGTTCTGCCGTAGTCAAAAGAAAGATGAAATTCGCAGATGAAAGGGCATTGCAGATATGATCTGCACGGGGGTCATGCGTATGACGAAGTTTAGTATGGGGCTCGAGATTTAATTATCCCGTGTTTCATACACCCCGAGATGTTAATCTAGCAACCTGAATAATCATACTTGATGATAAAACGTTGGTAGCTGCGGTTTAAGTCAAAACCTTAGAAGCCACGTAAAATAAAATTTTGCATAAACCTATTAGAGGCGTCTAACTTGGTTTTGCAGGATGTGCATGTGATGTGGTATAGCAGTGCTCATACTAATTCGATTATGTATGAGATGACTATATGATGTAATTTGATTAACATGACCTGCGTGTCATGATTCGGCATGATGGCTGGAGCCATATGATTGCATTTTAATGACCTGCGTGTCAACCTTGTTGTAATGCATTATTTTGTTAGCTATAGAGATAGCAATATTATCTGGTGCATCGACAAGGTGGTGGCAATCTTCGTGAAGGTGACCACCGACGCGAATGCCGAAGACGAAGAAATGAAATACTTCTCCGTCAGAAAGGGCTATACCATATCATGCTATTATGAATTGCCTGAGATGTTTATCCCTTATGATGCACCCTTCTTGATTGCGCAGTAGTCGCTTTTATTAGGGTGATCTCTCACTTAAAATATCAAGTAGTTAGTGTTCTCCCAAGTGTAGCACCGTCACGGCACCTATCTTTTCGGGGTGCGCCATGGATGCATGGGTACGAACGATTAGAGAAGTGTGAGGCGGGTGAGGTCAGACCTCGCAGCAAGATCACTTGGTTGTCTTGACGTTCATGGCAGGATCGTCCTGAGCTCGGAACACACGCATCGAAAGATGAGCAAGAGTCACATAGAGATGTGATCGGCAAGTTGGCCTACCGATTAAAATTCCCGTTATGAGATGATGATTCTATGGCGATGAATTGAAGTCTGGATCTTGTATCACTCAAAATTAATTGTGAGAGATATTGATTTGAGTGGGAGCGTACTGTTGAATTAACATGTTTAATTCTCAGTGCAATTAATTATGAACACTGTCTAAGTGTTTCTTGCAAAATAGTTGTAGAATAATGGCTCGCGTTTCCACCTTCCCTATTAAAATTGAATAACTGTTAAATATCTGGTTAAAACTTTACGATTGGTAACGTAATATGAGGATTGTCCTCAAAAGTGCCGAGAAGGACTTTGTCCTATCGCATGCTTTCCGTATCCTCCCGCTAAAGCTATGGATCATGTGACTCTCGTCCTTCGATCCAAAAGCTATAATTCCGTTTCAGTCAAGTGCAATATGTTTGCTTCCATGAAACCCAAACTTCGAAAGTTGGGATAGTTATATGATATTCATGGAACTGAAAATTATTTTCAGATACAAACAAAGCAATGTTTGTTTGCAAGTATTAGTAAAAGTGTTTACTATGCATTTGACTGTTGGGAAAGGGATCCAGAAGAACGCCTGTCATATAATGAAAGGTGAATAAAACAACAACTTAAAGAGAAAGGAAGTGTCCAAAGGGTGTTAGTATGACTTACACGCCTAGGAAGTCCGGGGCTAACGCCACTCTTAAGTTGGGTGCTTCTTTTGCGAGTAGGAGAAATACTAAAAGTTAAACTGTTAGAAGTAAAAAGGCAGAAAGAAAGATGACTGGAATATCCAGCTCATGTATGAATGTCATACAAGTTTTTGTTGTATAGTAGGCTGGTCAAAGATATAGTTCTTGGGAATTATGGTTAAACATGTTAATCACTAATTCTTGGGTATTGTGAGTTAATCACAAAGATACCCGCTCGATTGCATTCAATTGCGAATCACTGTAAGAGCTATTGTGGCCTAAAAAGACTAGCCAGAAATGAGGTTAAGGTATACACAGGGAACATAGTAAATGTTACTATACCTTCCATCGGTGTATTGCCGTCTGTATTTATTTTCATAATTCATTTAGAGTTTTACAAACTCTAGCCCATTGCATAAGGTATCTTGCAAGAAGGTTGTTCATAAGAGAACCTTTTATGTTCGATGTTATGAATAACACAAGGGCCATACTTTCATTATGAATGAGATGTATGTTATGAATATTGATAATAATACAATACCTCTGGGTTTACTTTCATAATTCATTTTAGAGTTTCATACACTCTAGCCCATTGCACAATGTTTGTTGCAAAAGAGTTGTTCATAAAAACAACAATTGTTGTTAAGTATTATGAATAACATGAAGGGCCATGCTTCCATCCATGATGGGACGTATGTTATGAATATTGAGGGCAATATGATACATCCATAACACTGACGCTAAATGTCGCAAGACTAAAAGAATACCACACAAGTGTGGCACTACATTTGGTCACATTGGAGAAACCCGCATGGAAAATTCCATTATGATGGATTTTGAAGTCTTTTTGATTTTGAATCATCTGACACTTGCAACTTTCCTCCGAAATGTGAAGTGACTAAAATACCGTTCATAGGCAATAAGGAACGAACAACAAACTTATTAGTGATCATACATTTGATGTGTGTAGTCCGATAAGTGTTGTTAGTGGTGGATTTATTTATCTTCAGAAATGACTCAAGTAGATATATGGATATTTACTTGATGAGACGGAAGTCTGGATCTTTTGAAATCATTCGAAAGGTTTTCAAAAATGAAGTAGAAGTTATTGTAACAAGAAAATTATGTTTCTGCAATTTGATTGCACAAAGGAATATTTGAGTTACATGTTTAGCGAATGTCTGATGAGTTGTGAAAGGGGTTTCATAACTTGCACCTCCTGGAACACCACTGCAAGTGAAAAGTCCGTGGAGATGTAATCTAACCATTTATGACATGGTAAGGTCAAAGATGACATAAATAAATTTGCCATTATCCTTTTTAAAGTGATGCTTTAGAGACTGCGGCTTTTACACTGAAAAGAGCTACATCGGGTCTGTTGAAATGAAGCCATGGTATGGTACGCCCAACCATGTTATATCTTTTCTTAACATTTGGAATATGGGGCTTGTGTAAAAGGTTACAAACCTATTCCAAATCAGACAAGTGCTACTTTGTAGGTTATACCAAAATGTTGGGTATTCCTCCCTCACTATACCGAGGCAAATAGTTTTGCCGCGAAACGGTGTGCTTTTAAAGAGAATGGTTCTTTCAAAAAGGTGAGTGGGAGAATAGTGCAACTCGACGAGATAAACAGTATCTAAGTCATCAGATCAAAGGAAAGAGACCTTGGAAGTAATTCCAGAGTTTCCTACTGCGACTGATACGGAAGTCTCTACAATAAAATGTATGAACTTCGGTCGAACTTGCAGCTGAACCACGTAGGCAAGGCTCGTGCAAACCTCTCAGGTGCGCAAACGAGATATTGTTGTTAGACAACATTATACCTACGATACACAAGGAAGCGTTGATGGGCCCTGACTCCGGAATTGGCTAAATGCCAATACAACCCAAGTTAGTTTCCATATAAGTGATTCAAGACTAAAACCTTTTAGCATTTAAAACGCCAAGGAGTGATTCTTGCCAAAGTCACATGGAAGGAGTTTTTGCAAGACTCGATGTCCCAAAACACTGATGAGTAAAATACATGATGCAGATTCCACACACTTTTGTGTTTGGATTAATCATGTATTCCATGGTATGTAAAACAACCAGATATGTCCGATACTCCCAAGGTGTTGCGAGTATGGATACTAAAGTGATCAAAGTACTGATCGTGGGACAACAGTGAAAGATGTCATTGAGTACTAGAGTAAGTACTGATGATATGTTTTCTTGCAAGCGGAGATCATGAAGAGTTCGTTGTAAAATGTTACATCGATAGTCTTCATCTTTTCACCGTGCGATTTTCGATTTAAGTTAAGGGTTTTGTGTAACACACAATGTGGTGGCACAGTTAGTTGGAATTTGTTCAAACTAGTTACTGTGGCGAATTCTATAACAAGGGCTAAGTATGTTGAAGCTTTAGAAGCGACAAAGAAGATGTTGAATCATATAGTTCATTCATGAACTTAGTATAGTTCCAAGATGGCTTTTGACAATGGGACACTACTGCAGGTAGTTGCTCCATAACTCAGTCTGAGGAATCCAGGTTCGACCTGTGATTCACATACATACAAAGCCAAGTCCACACAAAATATGAATTTTGTGAAAACGTGAAAACGCGAGGACATGCAAAGATACACACGGAACTGAAGTCGTCAGATCCGTTGGACATCAGGCTATACCACAAGCGAAGCATATTTACACCGGTGTGCCACAGGTGTAAAGTGCATTAGCATTAACTAGATTATTGACTCTAGTGCAAGTGGGAGTCTGTAGGAGATATGCCCTAGAGGCAATAATAAATGATATTATTTATCTCCGAGTTCATAATTATGTTTATGTTCCATGCTATAACTGCTATGGTTCTCGAGTCTGCAATAACCACGAGGCTCGGAGGAAGACTCATATGCACGTGTGGAATAATAAACGGTAAAATGTATTCCTAGTCTGGCCTCTAAGACTAGCTCAAGTGTTGCATGATGGTTATGTTTTCCTGATCATGGGCATGTCTATGTCAGCAACCTTGAGGGCATAATGTTAAGAGAACATTTGTGTTGAATCGACCCGGCATGATGTTATGCTATGAGATTCATTCGTCACAAGTTTATTGGTACATAACAAAGAGATGGTTAACGTTTGCATGATTCCTTAGACCATGAGAGTATCGAGTTTCTTCATGCTTGCTTCATGAACTTTGGGGTTTGTTAAACGTCATCCGTAAATGGGTGGCTATTACGGCGGCTTACGGGTTCATGGAAAAGTGTGTCAAGTAACTTGATAGCTCAAGATTGGGATTTGCTCCTCCGACGATGGAGAGATATCTTTGGGCCCTCTCGGTGTTACGGTATCCATCATCGTCTGGCCAGACACTTTGTGATTTGATCACGGGGATGCCGGAACACGATAACGAGAAAAGAGAACAATACCGGTAACGAGGTAACTAGCATAGTGGACAAGTTGTTGATCCACGGGAATGCCAACATGTCTCACCTCGGGTATTTGTAACATATCGCGAAGCAACAGGAATAGCACACGGCAACTGGAGGTTCACTCGAATATTTATTCGTGTGGGTATAGGGGTCAATATGGGTGTCCACGGCTCCGATGTTGATCATTGATCGGAAGGGGTTCCGGGTCATGTCTATACTTCACCGAACCTATAGGGTCACACGCTTAAGGGTCATCTATCTGCTGAATACTAGACAGGGAGTCTGAGAGAAAATCACCGAAAAAGTTTCGGACACCGAAAAGTTTCGGACAGCGGAATCGTACCGCAGAGAGAGGTCATCGGATAAGTTTCGATGATACCGAAAAGTTGTTTCGGGATACACCCTTAAGTCAAATTGGTTTCGGCACATGCCTGATAATTCTTGGAGGATGCCAGAATCATTCTGGAAGCTTTTTGGAATTTTCTGAGATAAAAACCGGAAATGTTCCGGAGCTGCCGGAGCCACTTCAGATGCGTTTCGCAGATGAAAATCACTAAAACCGGAATTGTTTCGGAACGCGTTGAAAATCATTTTAGTGGGTACTGGAAATGTTCTTAGCCCACATAAATATTTTCAGTTCGATCAGACGCTGAAAAATGTCGTCGTGAATAGTGAAAATCAGCTTTATGGTTACTTTATGGAAAGCCACCTTTTGGGGCTTTGCTCCAAAAGATCTTGGGGATGACATGGATGGATAGGAGCCATTTTTTGGGCCCCTCATGGGGGTGTGGCCGGCCACATGGGGTATCCCCCCTTGGGGACCCTCTTGTTCCTTGGTTTCACTCCTAGGCCCTTGTGGAAGGACTTCATTCATGTGCATTTTGGGTTTTTTGTGAAACTACCCTACCCCCTTGGGATTTCCTATAAATAGAGGTGGAGGGGCAGCCCTCCACACTCATCCCTTGCTCTCATACACATGCCATGCATTATCTGGCTTCTTCTCTCCCTCCCACGAAAAGAGTTTCGTAGAGCCGTAAGGCTGTCTGGGTTCCGGCAGGAACTAGTTCTGGACGGCGAAGCCCTGCCGGATAGATGACACCGTATGTGTGCAACTCTGTAGAGAGATCGTAGTTTCGGTCTTAGTTCGTGAGTGCCTCCCGAAGGGCTGTCCGTGTGACCGTCCGAGTTTCGAAGGTCCTCCCGAAGGGCTGTCCGAGTGACCGTTCGAGTTTCGAAGGTCCTCCCGAAGGGCTGTCCACGACACCGTCCGGGGGGCTGTTCGACCGCCTCCTGGAGGGCTGTCTAAGGAGCAGATGAGGGTATACATCCTCGCGGTTGGGAGGTTGTAAATCCTAGCTGCGGGGATCTGCACCGCCGATCGTCATCGACTCTACTTCCCGCTGCGCTACGAGTCGGTAACGAAAAAGATCAAACCATGTATGCAGTCTCCATAGTGGTCCTAGGCTGGTGCGTAGGTCGGAAATTTTTTGTTTTCTGCTGCGTTCCCCTACACAGTGGTGGCGTTGCGGTGGCCCGTAACCCAATTCGATGACGACGAGTCTTGGCCGGGGTGAAAACCCGCTCTGTCTTATCAGGCCGAGGGCGGCGTTCTGGCGTCGTCCCCTTCTTGAAGGCGCCGTCGCGGCATCTCATCTGTTGTCGGTGCTCCAGGGGAAACCCTAATCCTTAGATTGGGCGGTGGCGACGCTACAGTGTCGTTCCCTTGCTGAAGGCACCGCCTTGGAGCCCATTGAGCGTCACACACGGCTTCTCCTCTTCGCGGTGGCTCTCCCACGGTTGAGGACCCTGACAACTCCGTAGTAGTGCTTAATGTTCCATCTGGTCTTTACTAGGTGTTTGTTGGGGTGGCGTTGCCGTTTTCGGCGTCCTTGTATCCAGTCTTGGGTGTGTGTGCGGTGTGTGTGTGTGTTTGTATCGGCCGGTTTCAACTTGTTAGGTGATGGTGCTTTACATATAAAGCGGGGGAAACCCTTTTTCTTAAAAGAAGGCTGCTAGTTTTGTTCTTGCGATCCAGTAGGGAAAGGTAAAATCAAAGCCAAATTAAAACTAGCAGGGATTTTCCATATGCATCAATAAGCTAATTTACTTTGACTTTTAGATACACAAACATTCTTACAAGTGGTGCACCGAAGTGAAACACATTTTATTGATTGGTGCAGCAATCCCAACTGCTTGACATCACACCATCCCATGACCGACCGGCTCTTCAAATCTTTATTACTTATTTAAAGATGCACAAGCTCTTCAAATCCTTGTTAGTTGGCGTGACCATGGCCACCCCACCTCTTTTGGCACTCATTTTTACAAGCCACAACACCAGCTGGATCTACAAAACAACAATGCAAGCACAAGTCATCAGAAGAACAGAACAGATGATCCTTCTTTCCTGTGCATCAACAGAACAATGGAACAAGCACATGTTCCATCAGTGTCCATGAATGAGAACTCATCCTCAAAAGGAGCAAACGCAGTGTCGTCTTACAGACGGGGGCCGTTGACAGGCCGCAGACGGGGTCCATGCTGCAGGCGATCTTGCAGGAGCCAACCTTGTCGTCGCCGTTAGCTCCGCCGCAGCCGCCGGCGCACTCGACCTTGCAGACCCGCGGCCAGGTGATGTCCTTGCACCCGGCGTAGCACTGCCGGTAGCACTCGCAGACGGCGTCTGAGAGCTGCTGATGGGGTAGCTTGGCCAGCGTGAGGAGGATGAGCATGCACAGGGCGGCAACGGCGGCCGCTCTTTTGGCCCCCTCCATGGATCTCCTTCTTCCTCGTACAAGCTATGACAAGAGAAGAGAAGAGAAGTGCTGTGCTGAGTGGTGGCCTTGTTAGTTGTGCAGTCTTACAGAGTGTGGGCTCCTCTTATGTACCAATATTTCAGTATTTTATCCAGCAAATCAAATGGCCATACTTTTAAGTTGGAGTGCCCTATGTGGTATTCATTTTCTCAGCGAAGTGGGAAATAACATTAGATCATAAACGGGTTAGACAAGTGCACGCCGCTCATCTTTCTTTTCCCCAGACAAAACCTTTTTGAAGCTGCTTGTGCTGATGTAGAAACAAAACCGAATGCAGCTTTCATACAATGTTGTTTATATGGATGACACATACCAGTGAATTTTTGTGTACATATGCTTTTTTCTAGAAAACTTCCGATCTAGTCATTGTCAAGGTAGTACAAAGAACACCATAAGTAAAACCATAAATCACCTAGCAACGACTACAAACACTGGAGCGATCCAAAGGCGTGATGCCGCCGTCGCCCCTCCCTCATCGGAGCCGGGCAAACATTGTTATAGTAGACAGTCAATAAGTTATCATGCTAAGACCCCATAGGACCAGCGCACAAGAACAACAACCTTTGCGATGAAGAGAAGCGTAGATCGGAATAATCCAACCTGCAGACACACAGGCGTAACGAACGAAGACCGGATTCAAGCCGATCCACCGAAGACAAACGCCGACCGGATCAGACGAGCTCCAATAGAGACGAACCTCCACATGCCCTCCGATGACGCTAGAAGCACCATCGGGGCGGGGGCTAGGCGGGGAGAACGTTATTCAAGAAGCCGCTGCCGCCTTGTCTTCCTGTGCATGGCACAAACCCGAACAAAACTGAAAAAACACTTAAAACGGGGCCCTCCTGCCGGTAAGGACTGGGATCCACCGCGCCTCTATGATCCAAGGATCATAGGAGACGAGACGGACCAGCGACTGCGCTGGCGAGGGGCAGGAAAACCGCTTTGGTCGGAGGAGGCAGGTATTCAATTTCCCTTGTTGCCCTTTCGCCTCGACAAGGACGGTAGTTGAATCGCCAATCAAATGAACAAGGAAAAGACTCGCTCAAAAAATAACAGAAAATAAAGAGCATTGTGTATATATGCTTAATCACTTGTTGTTCAGTAGTAGTAAGGGCAAAGGGAGGGGATTTGGAGCACTCAGGTGCTCCTCCCCCGATATGTGTATTAACTAAAAAACAAACAAAAAAACTAAAACTTTGAGATATCAAACCCGGGTGCCCAATCTACTCCTGTGTGAAGTTCGTGAAAAAATATTAGGAAATATATTCTCAGTAAAAATACAAAAAAAATCCTATGTATAGAAAAAACTGTTTGGATGGATCGTATGTCAGACTATATTTCTTCGCCACGGATACGTTTCCTGATATTTTTTCACGGTAAACATCACACGGGAGTAGATTGGGCACCCAAGATTGATATCTCCAAAACCTAGTTTTTTCTTAAATTTTTCCTGATAATTTTTATTTTAATATTCATATAGGGGGGTAGGGGTGGGAGGGGTTGGAGCACCCAAGAGCTCCGGTCTATTTTTCTAAGGGCAAATTTCTACTTTAAGTGCCTGCATATGTGAAGTATCTGCTTGGAAAGACATCTATAAATAGAATTTGCAACTATACTTTTTTATTTAAAACAAAATTTGCGTATACTCAGTTGAAATGCTACTTTTCTTCTTCGTTTTTCAGATATGCTTAATGCTTTGGCGAGTTAGCTAATGTTCGAATTTGAATTCTTTGATGACTCAGTTTTAAAAAAAAATCTTCGATGAGTTGGACGTATAGATGATGATATATGGGTACGTGTCCTTCACATCGAGTGTTTCATTATCACGGTCCCTAAAAATTTACATACAGTGTGGCGACATGATGTGTTGCTCCTGGATGGGGTGAATGAATGTCGCACGGTAGAATTTTCTCCTCTAATTGGCTATTAGGTACATATGTGAAACTGCTTGTAGGTTGTAAATGTATTTTTCTTATTGAAATGTAACTGCACCTACGAATCTATTATTTAGGAAAAATATTTTTTTTTTCTATTCCCTGCTTATTGCGAGGAATATGGAGTTGCCACGTACACATTTGTTATGATGGGCCCAACTCAACAGGTTGAGCGCATTTTATCTCCAGTTCTCCACCCTTTTTGTTATTATACTTTAAGTTTTTTCTATGGTTTCTTTTTTTATATTTCAATTCCCTTTTCCCACTTTTATGTTATTTTAACCTTATTTTTATATTTATTTTGTATTTATTTTCCTTAAGCTTTCTCACTTTCACCTTTTTAATTTGTTTTTTGATTTCAAATTATTTACTTATCTTTAAAGACTCTATTCATCATTTTTACTCTTCCCTTTATTTATGGTAAATACATGAATATATTCTTGAAAGTCAACACTTCTTTTCAAATATGTGAACTTTTATTTTGTGAGAACATTTTTTTGATAGTCATGGATATTTTTTTAAAAATGTATGAAAAACAGAAAAAGTCACTAAGTTTTACTCTAAAAGGTATGTTTATCTGTGGCACGGGATAGTTCATGACTCTATAGGAACATTTGCACGTGTAGGGTCAACATTTTAGTAAATGTGCATGAACATTTCTTATTTGTGGTAGATACATGAACATTTTTTCTACGATACATAATTTTTTGAAGAAATGAATATTTTCATTTTCATTTTTATTTGCTCACTTGTATTTACATTTATGTTTCTGTTGTTTATATATATGCTTAGATTTGAGTAAAGTGCATTAGAGGTCATAATCATATTTCAGAGGTGCTATGGTAGTCCTAATTCTTTGAAAATGCACATCTGCATTCCAATTTTCATGAGAGGTCCTATAGTGTCTAGAACTATCGGTGATTATGAATAGAACATCTGAGTGGTATACCAGGCTGAGTCGACTTGCTTAGATTTATGGATACAACATCTATGGACCTTCATGCCCACACCACGAAGCATCAAAGAAGACACTTGGAGGAGATGAACATAGACACACTATATACCGGATAGGCTATTACGAGATATATGTGTGTTGTAACTGCACGAGACCGGTCGGCGGGAAGCACTTGGAGGATAGATTTCCTTATTTGCCGATCTAGTCTGCCTATATAAAGCCAGAGAACACTTGCGGGGGAGGGGCGGATTCATCTGACAATTGTAACTTGTAATCTCGCATTGTTATGTTCATAGCAGGAAGTAGGGCTTCTACCCATCTGAGGGTCTAAAGCTGGGTGAAAAACCACCGTGTATTTATTGTGTTCTCGTCACAGGTGTCTAAGACGGGATCACCGTGTTGTTGGACTCATTATTTATGTTGTATGCATACTTGCGTTTATAAGATCGATTGTTTAATCCTCATCCGTGGAGAATTAGTCTTCCACAAGAACTACTATCGCAGGCATGCCCGACACTTCTCAGTCAAAAAAATTGGTTCCTTTTTACTACCATTTCTCAGTTACTAAATTTCAAGTGAGGACTCCAAGATTCTCTGTATGACAGTTTACTTAGCTATTCCTCACCATGCTTTCATGGCAGGGTGTGTGTTGCATCTTTCCTCTAGGCCATCCTACCTTATCCCTTCCTCATAAGACTTTTCATTCACTTCATGCTTTCACCTAACTTCAAATGAAAGTTTACAGAGGGAGTATTTACTATGTTCTCCCGCCTCTCTTACCGAAAAAGGCTTTCGCCCCGCTTTATAAATAAAGCAAACCACCAAAGGCCACCAAGTACTACATACAAAACCACAAACACACAAACAGGTCTCACAACAAATAGTACCTGGGGGTTCTACTGAAGGCACAGCTCAACAAGCCTAAAGAAAAAAAAAGCCGGTGATACCGGAGTGCCAAAAGGCACTACAGGCTCAGGAGGCGGCGGTGGAAGCGGCGGCGCCAATCGGAGAGCCATCGCACGGAGCTCGAAGATGATGATGTTGATGGCGTCCCAGTCCTGGAGACGGCTAAGAGGCCGCCAAAGCTGCAAGAAACCACAAAGTTTGAACACCGCGTCAGTGGCCCGTCGAAGGGGAATATGCTAGATGACTAGCTTATTCTGAACCGTCCAGAGCGTCCAGGAAAGAACACCTATGGTCAGCCACCTAATGTGGCGACACGCAGGGGCGAGGCCTGAATTTCGACGAAGAGGTCCGGGAAGTTGGTGTGGCACCAACTGCCACCGAACATCTCGCGCACGCAACTCCAAAGAAACTGAGCCGAGACACATGACAAGAAGATGTGGTTCGAATCCTCTGGAGTCCCACACAGAGGGCAACGCCCGTCGCCAGCGCCATTACGTTTTGAAACCTCGACGCCAGACGGGATACGTCCGCGGATCCGTTGCCACAAGAAGATTTGGATCTTCAGATGCAGACGGATCGCCTAGATCACCTCGAAGGGGGCTGGGGTGGGGCTGGCTTCGATGGCGCTGTAGAGGAACTTCGTGGAGAATCGGCCCAAGGCTCTAAGCGCCAGGACACGCGGTCGCCCGTCGACTCAAGGTCCGGCTCGTGGAGCACAATGATGTCTAGGAGGTCATCCCAAGAGGCTATTTCCACGGGCCCAAAAGGGCGACGGAACGCGAGACGCCCTAAGTCAATAAGGGCCGTCTCGACAGAGACCCGAGGGTCAATCGCAATGGAGAATAGGTCTGGGAATCTGACCGCGAATGGCGAATCGCCAGCTCACCTATCGTACCAGAATAGGGTGTCAATCCTTGATCCCACCGAGATGGAGGTCCCAATGCGGAGGACAGGCAACAACTGAATGACGGATTGCCAGAACTGGGAGCCACCGGACCGCTGACAAAACGCAAGGGGCCGCCTCTCTTGTGCATCGTGGATCTTTCTTTTGTCTACTTCTACCAGTTGCATCATTGCCTTTGATTGATATCTTTTGGTTACGATCTACCAGTCCCTCTACATAATAGTAATTGATAAAAATACCTGAGCAGGTTTCAAATATCTATTTGTATGAGCTTAGAGCATCTACAACCGGAAGTAGCTAACCCGAGTCCCTATACATTCGCGGACACGCCCGGACGCGCCCACAGACATTGTCCGGACAGGCATCAAAACTTGGCATTTGCAACCACGGCCCATATTTTCAAAACACCAAATCCATGCAAACACATGCACGTCGATCATTTTGACAAACATAGCTTTGTTGCACACAAATACAAATAGTTTATACTTAATAGTACATGATCCAAAGTTCAAAACATAGTTCAAACATAAATATTGTTCATAGTGCATAATTGATAAATTAGAGGCAAAGTTTACTGATTTCCAGTGTGAACCCACATATGCTCCACAAGATCATCCAGAAGTTGCATATGAACCTGTTGATCTGGCAGTTGCCGATGCATCTCCAAAAAGTTGGCAATGTTGTCTGCCTCTTGTTCCAGAAGGCGGACCTGAACATGCTTTCATGGCAGGGTGTGTGTTGCATCTTTCCTCTAGGCCATCCTTCCTTATCCCTTCCTCATAAGATTTTTCATTCACTTCATGCTTTCACCTAACTTCAAATAAAAGTTTACAGAGGGAGTATTTACTATGTTCTCGCACCTCTCTTACCAAAAAGGCTTTTGCCCCGCTTTATAAATAAAGCAAACCACCAAAGGCCACCAAGTACCACATACAAAACCACAAACACACACACACACAGGTCTCACAACAAATAGTACATGGGGGTTCTGCTGAGGACACAGCTCAACAAGCCCAAAGAAACAAAAAAGCCGGTGATACCGGAGAGCCAAAAGGTACTACAGGCTCAGGAGGCGGCGGTGGAAGCGGCGGCGCCAATCGGAGAGCCATCGCACGGAGATCGAAGATGATGATGTTGATGGCGTCCCAATCCTGGAGACGGCTAAGAGGCTGCCAAAGCTGCAAGAAACCACAAAGTTTGAACACCACGTCGATGGCCCGTCGAAGGGGAATATGCTAGATGACTAGCTTATTCTGAACCGTCCAGAGCGTCCAGGCAAGAACACCTATGGTTAGCCACCTAATGTGGCGACACGCACACTACTAGGAAAAGGCCTACTAGTGGCGCACCAGTTTTGCCTACTAATGGCGCACTACTGGTGCGCCACTAGTACCACGCCACTAGTATTTTTTACTAATGGCGCACCAGATACTAATGGCGCACCATGCAGTGCGCCATTAGTATGCCTCCCAGGGGGCCATATTTACCCATGTGCTTTGCCATACTAATGGCGCACTGCGGGGTGATGCGCCATTAGTATCCTTTGGCATACTAATGGCGCACGTTGGGGTGATGCGCCATTAGTATGTATATTAGGGATTTTTTTCTGATATTTGCACAGATTACAAAATATATTATTGGACAGAATATAAACAGCACCACGCAGCAACAGCAGATTCATCGAATACAATAGAAGATTAGTCTCCGAATACAATTCATCATATTAGTCTCCGAATTCAAAAGACCGAACAAAGATAGAACATTACAAGTCTCGAGACCGCGAGTAGCGAGTTTGTCGAAAGTAATACTAATCCTAACAAGTCCTACTAATCATCATCATACAACTTCTACTCGTTATTAATAACAAGTCATACAATCATCATCCTGATAGTCATCGAACCAACCCTA
The DNA here is from genome assembly GCF_018294505.1 of Triticum aestivum. Taxonomy (NCBI): domain Eukaryota; kingdom Viridiplantae; phylum Streptophyta; class Magnoliopsida; order Poales; family Poaceae; genus Triticum; species Triticum aestivum. Next base: position 33,609,089 of record NC_057811.1, on the reverse strand, counting down.
CTTAATTTTTCTTAGCACATGAATATCAGTATTAGGCAGGACCTAAATACCCTATTTAAGGTAAAATAGCATAAAACAATATAGACCCTGACTCTCCATTATGGAGAATGGAGAACATCCTGTCTCCAATTTTTGCGCGGCGCTTCCTTTTTTTCCAAGAACCTCCTTACGACTGTCCATACATTTTTTCCATTCTCTGATTAGCATGTCTCCACTTCTTCTAGAAATCCGGTATGGACAGTTGAGATTCGTAGGATGACCTGGATATAAGTTCAAAACACGAAGGCTGCCATTCTGATACATCGAATGAGGCACACAATCCTCTGGGATTCTCTGTTGAAAAACATAGTAATAACTTCATAGTTAGCAATGATGTACTAGTTTTAGAAGTATGCAAAAGATGCACAGATGTCGTAATAGTAAAAAAATCTTACCAGGGTATCTCCATGGTTGTTACCGTAGTTCAACACGTGCAGTAGTGGCACGTATTGACCATAATGTTGAGGAGTTTGATTGTAGATATTGTAATTCTCAAGATCAGTACAAAATCCGACCAGATGATTTTTCTCCTGATAAGTTAACTCGGAGCCATCGGTGTAGTGGGTTTTGTCTACCATGTTCCGCACATTTTTTGAACAATCAAAATAAGCTGTCAATGGAAATAAGTTGTCAACTATTTTGAAATAAAAAATATAAATTAGTTAATAATTAACTATGTTTGATAAACTCACATAGCGGTAGAACTGGAGGCGTATCAACAAGGACCCAAATGTCCATATTGTCTTGGTCGATGTCAGGATCACCAAGATCCATGGTGACAAGCATACCCTCATCAAAACCATACATCTTGCAAAATGGTTCCCAATTTTTGCAACCAAAATGGGTTACGCTCTCAGCATTATACAGATTTACTTCAAAATCCACATCATGATGTGTCCTTAGGTGAATTTTCTTCGTTTCAAAATTTTCATGATCTTCAAAATCCATCCTCTCCAAGACATAGCGCCTTGCATGGCATGTGATAAACTATACTCGAATTGTAAAAGATGAAATTACATGTTGAAATAGTTGAAGTCATGCTTAATTATGAAAAAAACACTTGTCCTCGTTGCGTACCGTTTCAACTTCGAAGGTCTCCTCGAGCTTAATGCTGAAGCGCCGATCATCATCCAGGTGAGGCCTGTCGCACAGACCTCGACCGTCGTGGTACCAGCCGCACTCCCCCGGGAGACTTTCGTCGTCTGATGACGACATTTCCTATGTTCATAATTCAAAACTACATCATCTCTGTTGGGTCCAATAAGATAATCCACAGTGTGGTGAAAACACGCCCTTCGAACTGGTTTGAGCAATTGGTGAATGGAGATGGTCTAAGATTTTCAGTAGTAAGAAGTGAAGTGGTAATTTTGAGAGCAAATGGTTAGGATGAGTGGTTCCTCTTTCCTGTTTAGCTTTACAATAGAATATTGTTAGTCATGCACACTTGTGCATTTTCAGCCAGGCCCAGTGGAGTTGGCCTAAAAACATTTCTTTCTTTAAGCCTGCTACATCCATCTCAAGTATTTATGGTCAAGGGTTAGCAAGGCCATCCAAATAGAATATGTGGTATGGGCTTTTTTAGTAGGTCATCCTACCAGATTAGGGTTTATCGATGACGAGCAACTGACATTAGTAATAACTATGAGTAGATATCACACTTCTATATGTATAACACAAGAGGCAGTTGATCCTACTTAATTAAGTACTAAGATACCCCGGCCCATGCATTAGTCGCAAGTGCCCCATATGTCCTATTTTTAGCAAAGTCATGCTAAAATTCACGGAAAATTTCAGCATGACCTTTGCTGAAAATAGGACATATGGAGTACCCGAATTTGCCAGAACGGAAGTTAATCGACATTTCGGCAAACTCAAGGGCCTCTTGGGGTACAGCAGCAGCATCACAAGTTGACAAAATTCCCGAGTAGTACATTTCTGCAAGTAGAAACACAAGTAGTAAAGCATTGATGTATATAGCATTAAGTTATTGTCACAAGTTGACAAAATTCCCGAGTAGTAAATTAGATTGTACCACTCATGGTACATTTCTACAAGTAGAAACACAAGCACCACTCAGAGCAATGGAGAGGAAAATCTAACAATAACTTAACTGAAACCAAAGAAAGACCAAGCAAACTATTGCAAGTATAGTACACTAACTACTTCACTAAACACAACTGCATAGCAGCCCTCTAAGTTGATGGATGTAGACTGATCTGCTAGCCGCTTCACACGAGGAAAACCTGGATATGCCAACATCATTCAGCCCTGAACCACAAAGGCAACCAAGCAGTTCAGTCAGAACGTAACATAGTTATCCTTTTCTCATGCCAACTATCGTGCAATTTATCAAATTCTAATGTTCCTAGCAATGACTATTACTAAGCTTTTGATGAGCACACGCAGTTAATTGTGCAGCAAAACTCCATGAAGTATCCCAAACCGATGACATGGTCGTAGGGTGCGGCTTTAAATCAGGCCGGTTAATGGCCACGAACAGGGCTGTGACCGGCCGACCTGATTGCAAAGAGGATGTCCACTTGTAAAATCACCAAGGTACACTCCTGATGTGTGCAGAGTATTTAGGTGTTGAGGGAGGGCTTGCAAGATCCTTCCAATCTCTTGTATATGTAGTAAAATTTTCCTAACGGTTATTGAATTCGGATGAATCTGGTTGTTACTCTATCATCTTTGATCAATTATTAGCCGCAGTTTGAATCGGAAAGTCATGTGCACCCGTTAAAGTGATTTAGAAGTTACATGGTAGGACCGCTAATCGGAACTCATTTGGTGAATCTGTTGTTGGACTACTGCTGCCGAGGCTAGAGAAAATCCACCACTATAGCAGGCTACCTATAGTTGTCGATTGAAAATCCAATGGATCATCCACTCTGCTATGTTGAGCCATTGCATACCAAAAAGGGACTGATGGGTGCCAGTCGACTGAATTCCCAATTTGGGTCAGTTGCTGTTCTTCATCATGGGTTACTATCACAGTTAAATCTTCGTGTAAATTACATCAATTTTAAAATCAGCACAACTACAAAACCTACACATTGACAACTACCAGTGAATCACATTGTAAATTCAATGAACTTGCAGTTGAAGAAACCATCAAAAAGCAAGATTCATACTGGAAAAGAAAACAATCAGAGATGGGTGACAGGGGAGAGGGAGGGCGGACGCCGGCAGCCGGAGGGGCGGGAAGGGGATGAGCATACCTGCGCTGGACGCAGGTGGGTAGGGCTGGAGCTCGCCCCGGTTCTGCTCAATGATGGAGTTCGTCCGATCCTCCAGAGAGAAGGGAAGGTGGAGGAGTCCGTCAAACGGAGCCATAAAGAGATGTGGGGCGGCGGGAATGGAGGGGAGGAGGGAGGTCGAGGTGGACGCCGGCGGGTCAGGAGGGATTTACCTGGCCGCCGCTCGATTTGGCGCATGGAAGACGAGGTGGGCCGGCGGGTAGACGCGGGGGCGGCGGCGCGGGGGAGCTGCAGTGGTGGGGGTGCGGGGGCAGCGGGGGTGGAGTCCGGCGAGGGTCGGGGCGGCGGCGTCGTGGGTCAGGTGAGCGCGCGGGTGGACTGGCGAGGGAGAGGGAGGAATTAGCTAAGGGGGAAACTTACTAATGGCGCACCCCGAAGCGGTGCGCCATTAGAATGTTTTTTTTACATAGCAATGGCGCACCCACGATCGGTGCGCCATTAGTAATCTTTTTTTTATATAGCAATGGCGCACCAGCCAGAGGTGCGCCATAAGTAATTTTTATTATTAGTATTTTTTGTTGCATCTAATAATTTTTTAGAAAATGAATATCACTAGTAAAAAACATGGCTTAGGTCACAGGGCAGTTTTCACATTAGCCCCGGTTCAGTCATGAACCGGGACTAATGTGAGCATTGGTCCTGGTTCGTGAGCCCAGGGGGCCGGCCGGGGCCCCGTGGGCATTGGTCCCGGTTCGTATGGACCCTTTGGTCCCGGTTGGTGGTACAAACCGGGACCAATGGGCCACGCTCCTGGCCCACCACCCTTTAGTCCCGGTTCATACCACAAACCGGGACTAAAGGGCTGGTCCTAGTTGCGGCCAGTGTTTAGTCCCACCTCGCCAACCGAAGGGCGCTCACACCAGTTTATAAGCCCGTCCCTCTATGCCTTGTTGAGCTTCTCTTAAAGTGAAAATAGATGCCCTTATACAGGAAATTTCTCCTAAATTCATAGTAAATTTCATAGAAATTTATTATGAATTTAGGTTGAATTTTCTCTATAAGTGCATCTATGTTCATTTTTTTATATTTATAAAATAAATAAACCTTAATAAAATAAATAAAACCGAATAAACCTTAATAAAATAAAATAAAATAAACTATAGTAACTACAATAAATAAACCTTAATAAATTAAGTAAAAATAGCAGCAGTAAAATAAATTTTGAACGCACAAAAAGTCAGGAGTTCAAATAAGTTTTAAAAAATGAAATCCCTTTGTAACAGACGAGTTTCCGGATGAAATCCTGATACTTTGAAAGAGATTGTCCGTTTTGTACACGAAGTGCATCCAGTTTTTGCCGTAACCCTCTCAACTTTCTTGCACATGCTATATGGATGAAATGATGATATCATGCCAACTTTCAACCTTTTCAAAGTTCATTTGAAATGCTTTTCAATTTTAGGGTCTTATAGCTCAAAATAATTAGTAAATGCATGAAAAATAACAAATGAAGTCAGAAAGGATTGAAAAATGATGATGTGGCTTTGAATGGTGCATTTTGAACACACAAAAAGTCAGGAGTTCAAATAAGTTTTAAAAAATGAAATCCCTTTGTAACAGACGAGTTTCCGGATGAAATCCTGATACTTTGAAAGAGATTGTCCGTTTTGTACACGAAGTGCAGCCAGGTTTTGCCGTAACCCTCTCAACTTTCTTGCACATGCTATGTGGATCAAATGATGATATCATGCCAACTTTCAACCTTTTCAGAGTTCATTTGAAATGCTTTTCAATTTTAGGGTCTTATAGCTCAAAATAATTAGTAAAATGCATGAAAAATAACAAATGAAGTCAGAAAGGATTGAAAAATGATGATGTGGCTTTGAATGGTGCATTTTGAACACACAAAAAGTCAGGAGTTCAAATAAGTTTTAAAAAATGAAATCCCTTTGTAACAGACGAGTTTCCGGATGAAATTTAAACTATTCAAATTTGGAAACTAATGGAGTAACAGAAAGTTTATAATTATTCTGAGCTAAAAGCAAAAAAAATAAAAAATAAAGCAAAAATCAACGGAAAATAAATAATTCAAAAAACAAAAAAATACTGGAAAAAATAAAAAAATGCCGCCTAATGGGCCACACGGCCTGCATACGACTAGAAACCCATCTGCACATGGGCCAGGATGCAGGCCCGCAGGCCCAATAGGCCCAACATGGCAGTGACAAAGGTAGGCATGTAATGCCTGCATATTAGAGAGGAGCTCAGCACCTGAGCTGCAACGCAGCTTATAAACAGGTGCTGAGCTCTCTCAGCTAGCGAGGTGGGACTAAACTTCCCACCGCACCGCGCCAGCACATTAGTCCCGGTTGGTGGCTCCAACCGGAACCAATGCTCCCCTTTGGTCCCGGTTGGTGCCACCAACCGGGACTAAAGGGTGGGTATTGGTTCCGGTTTGTGCGTTGAACCGGGACCAAATCCTTTGCTATATAAGCGGCACTTAGGAAATTTTCAGATTTCCATCGCCAGTTTCCCCCCGCCCGACGACGCCGCGAGCTCGATCTACGCCGCCAGGCTGCCCCGCCGCCGTCGCCGTCGCCCGTGCCCCCGAGCCCACGCCATCGCCCATCGCCGTCGTCCTCCGCCCCCCGCCGCCGTCGCCGTCGGCCTCCACCGCGCGCCCCCGAGCCGTCGCCCGTACGTCACCGTCGCCCTCCGCCCCCGGCCCGCCGCGGTCGCCGTCGCCCTCCGCCACCCACGCCGTCGCCCTCCGCCGCCCACGCCGTCGCCCTCCGTCGCCCGATGTGAGCGGCCGCCACGCCACGGCTCTGTTTATTTTTTTTTTCATATAATTTGTATTATTTTTTTGTTCATTGCATTTTTTCATATATATAATGTATATATATATGTATGTGGTAGAATATGATGAATGGATGTGGCTATGTATGTATGAATATAATGTTCATATATAATGTTCATACAATTTTATAGAACTATGTATGTATGAATATAATGTAGCTATATGATTTTAGGTTATAAGTGCTTAGTAGTTGAACTAGCTATTTGATTTAATAAAACTATTTTATTAAATTTTACTACATATAGAAGTAGTTTATTTTTAGTAAGAACTACTTTATTTTATATATTTATAGTAAGTGCTTAGTAGTTGAACTAGTTGATTAATTAATAGAACTATTTTATTAAATTTTACTATATATAGAAGTAGTTTATTTTTAGTAAGAACTACTTTATTTTATTTATTTATAGTAAGTGCTTACTAGTTGAACTAGTTGATTAATTAATAGAACTATTTTATTAAATTTTACTATATATAGAAGTAGTTTATTTTTAGTAAGAACTACTTTATTTTATTTATTTATAGTAAGTGCTTAGTAGTTGAACTAGTTGATTAATTAATAAAACTACTTTATTTTATTTATAGTAAGTGCTTAATTAGTAGTTGAACTAGTTGATTTAACAAAACTAGTTTATTTTACTATAGAAGTAGTTTATTTTTAGCAAGGAAATTAATAGAACTAGTTTGTTTTTTTAGTTAAAGCAATTATTCCCGCATCGACGTCGACGATGCCTATCCCGCATCCTCGTCGTCGACTCGGCGGAGGAGGCCGGCTTGATCAGAGGGGCCATGTCCGGGACTGGGCTCCGCCGGGCTGGTTTTGGGAGGTGCTACCTTCCGGTGGGCGTAGGTTGGTGAGGAACCAGCCCGTCGTTGACCCGATCCTTGTTTGGTGGCGCTCGCGTGGGCTAGTGACGGTGCCGAGGCTTCCGGACACAGCGGAGGTGGTACGTCACCGTGTCAGTGAGGAGGACCAGCACGTCCGTCGCTACATGGTTGCATTGGAGGGCAGGTTCGACAATACCTGGCAGGTTCTTCAGGGATCTCACTAGAGCTATGATCCTGTGATGGTTCCGTCCATTTGGGTGTCCATCGCCCGCGCCGATACCCGTCGGGCGGTACTGTTCTAGCTGTACTAGCGATGCTATATGTATGATAGTATTCGAGGTGTATTAGTGATAATATTCGACGATGTATGGACGCATGGAGATGATGTAGTTTTGCTTATAATTGAATGCATCCTAATTTGAATACTACTTTATTTTGTGATTTCATTTTGCTTATTGAATGCTCAAAGTGGAAAACTACTCCGATCCTACTTTGAATGCTAAAATTGGAGAGCACTATGATTAGTTGATAGCTTATAGGGTTTTAGTTTTCGCAGAAATCTAGGAGCCCCCGGCCCCTCCATCATCCCCGCCGTCGTCCCCGTCACCGCCCCCTCCGACATCGAGGTGAGACCAGCCAAATCCTCTTTTAGAAAGATAATTAAACGATATTTCGGGTTGACTGTAAGTCTGTCGAGTCTCCACCATATATGAGAGGACGAAGAATCCCGACTGTTGTCGTGGGGGTAGCTTCTCCTTCGTTCCCGTGTGCTAGACAATTTGGTGTAATGCACTCGAGAACGAAAGGAGGAGCTACCATCACCGACGGTCGCAAATGTCAGAGAGGAATCAGTGAGGGAGAGTTCCACCATATATATATGAGAGGACGAAGAATCCCGACTGCTGTCGTGGGGGTCGCTTCTCCTTTGTTCCCGTGTGCTAGCTAGACATTTTGGTGTAATGCACACGGGGACAAAGGGAGGAGCGACCATCACCAACGGTCGAATGTATACACCACGTGAGCTGAGAGTTTTCAAGAAAAGACTCGACAAACCGATAGTCAACCCGTGATGAATAGTAATGATCTAACTTAGGTTTTTTAGTACATATATTTAATTGTAGATGTTTAATATTTGAATTATGAACATAGGAAATGTCGTACTCGGACGACGAAAGTCTCCCGGGGGAGTGCGACTGGTGCCACGACGACCGAGGTCAGTGCGACAGGCCTCACCTGGACGAAGATCGGCGCTTCAGTATTAAGCTGGAGGAGACGTTCGATGTTGAAACGGTACGCAACGACGACAAGTGCTATTTTTTCGTAATTAAGCACGACTTCAACTATTTCAACGTGTACTTTTCATCTTTTACAATTCGGCTAGCTTATCCCATGCCATGCAAGACGCTACGTCTTGGAGAGGATGGGTTTTGAAGACCATGAAAGTATGGAAACAAAGAAAATTCACCTAAGGACCCATCATGATATAGATTTTGAAGTAAAGCTGTATAATTCTGAGAGCGTAACCCATTTTGGTTGCAAAAATTGGGAAGCACTTTGCAAGATGTATGGTTTTGATGAGGGTATGCTTGTCACCATGGATCTTGGTGATCCTGACATCGAGCAAGACAATATGGACATTTGGGTCCTTGTTGATACGCCTCCAATTCTACCGCCATGTGAGTTTCTCAAACATAGTTATTAGCTAATTTATATTGTTCATTTCAAAATAGTTGACAGCTTATTTTCATTGACAGCTTATTTTGATTGTTCAAACAATGTGCGGAACATGGTAGACAGAACCTACTACACCGATGGCTCTGAGTTAACTTATAAGGAGAAAACTCATCTGGTCGGATTTTGTACTGATATTGAGAATTACAATATCTACAATCAAACTCCTCAACATTATGGTCAATACGTGCCACTAGTGCACGTGTTAAACTACGGTAACTACTATGAAGATACCCTGGTAAGATTTCTTACTATTACGACATCCGTGCATATTTTGCATAGTTCTAAAACTAGTACATTATCATTGCTAACTATGAAGTTATTACTATGTTTTTCAACAGATAATCCTAGAGGATTGTGTGCCTCATTTGATGTATCAGAATGGTAGGCTTGATGTTTTGAGTATACAACCAGGTCATCCTACGAATCTCAACTGTCCATACCGGATTTCTAAAAGAAGTGGAGACATGTAAATCAAAGAATGGAAAAAATGTATGGACAGTCGCAAGGAGGTTCTTGGATGCAAAAGGAAGCGAGGCGCAAGAATTGGAGACAGGATGATCTCCATTCTCCATAATGGAGAGTCAGGGTCTATATTGTTTTATGCTATTTTACCTTAAAGAGGGTATTTCGGTCCTACCTAATACTGATGATCATGTGCTAAGAACAATTAAGTAGGGTTGGTTCGATGACTGTGAGGATGATGATCGTATGACTTGTTATTAATAACGAGTAGAAGTTGTATGATGATGATTAGTAGGACTTGTTATTATATATGATGATGCATGATGCGCGCATGAAGAGTTATTATATATCAGCGGGTGAAATGAACATGGATTGGATTGAAGTGAAGGCAACATGCATGTGGTGCGTGTCGAAAGTAGTACAATCCAAACTTGATCAAGTCCGGATTATTACTTTCGACATGCACCACATGTTGCCTTCACTTCAATCTAAGCCATGTTTAGGCATAGCAGTACGTAGTGTTGGTAAACCAAGCACGGAGATATAAGAGAGGACACTTCTCTCTAATAGCTACCTAATAACAACCTAAATTAACCCCCCAAAACCCCCAAACCCCCCCTTTCAAAAAAAAACAAAAACCTCAGCTCCTGCCAGGTGCTGATGCGTGGATGCCTATTGGTCCCGGTTGGTGGCACCAACCGGGACCAAAGGCCCTCCTGCCTGGGCTCCACGCACCGGCCACGTGGACAGCCTTTAGTCCCGGTTCGTGTAAGAACCGGGACTAAAGGGCTAGGGCATGAGTAACGACCCTTTAGTCCCGGTTCCAGAACCGGGACTAAACGCCCTTATGAACCGAGGTAAAAGCCCCTTTTCCTACTAGTGTATAAATATGAAACAGTAATAATTTTTTAAAAAATATCATCAAATTTGTTATTTGAAAATATTTATGAATATGAAAAAATATCATCAAATTTATTATTTGAAAATATCATCAAATTTGTTATTTGAAAATATAATCAAATTTGTTTTTTTTTTTGCAATTTTAGTTGCATTCATTTGTGACGGTGGAGCGGGCCGGGGAGGGTGCGGGGGGTCGTCGGCGGCGGTGGAGCGGGCCGGGGAGGGTGCGGTGGGTCGTCGGCGGCGGTGGAGCAGGAGAGGGTGCGGTGGGTCGTCGACGGCGGTGGAGCGGGGGAGGGTGCAGGGGGTCGGCGGCAGCGGCCGGTGGAGCGGTGTAGAGGGTGCGGGGGGTGCTCGGCGGCGAGGGGGAATGGATCTGGCGAGGTGGGATAGCGATCGAGATGGAGGGGGATCGAGATCAAGTGTCCATGAAATATACACTAATGGCGCACCGGGGAACAGTGCGCGGCGCACTATACACTGGTGCGCCATTAGTAGTTTTGCAAAAAAAAATAGTAGTGGCGCACTATGAGGCCGGTGCGCCATTACTAGTTAGAACTAGTAATGGCGCACTGTGCCCTCGTGCGCCATTATTATGTTTGGAAAAAAAATGTTACTAGTGGCGCACCGTGTGTCTGGTGCGCCAGCGCTATATAGTAGTGGCGCACCACATGTCTGGTGCGCCGTTAGTGGCCATTCCATCTATAGCCCTTTTCCTAGTAGTGGCAGGGGGCGAGGCCTGAATTTCGACAAAGAGGTCCGGGAAGTTGGTGTGGCACCAACTGCCACCGAACATCTCGCGCACGCAACTCCAAAGAAACTGGGCCGAGACACATGAGAAGAAGATGTGGTTCGAATCCTCTGGAGTCCCACACAGAGGGCAAAGCCCATCGCCAGAGCCATTATGTTTTAACACCTCGACGCCAGACGGGATACGTCCGCGGATCCATTTGCCACAAGAAGATTCGGATCTTCAGATGCAGACGGATCGCCCAGGTCACCTCGAAAGGGGCTGGGGCCGGGTGGCTTCGATGGCGCGGTAGAGGAACTTCGTGGAGAATCGGCCCAGGGCTCTAAGCGCCAGGACACATGGTCGCGCGTCGACTCCAGGTCCGGCTCGTGGAGCACAATGATGTCTAAGAGGTCATCCCAAGAGGCTATTTCTGCGGGCCCAAAAGGGCGATGGAACGCGAGACGCCCTAAGTCAATAAGGGTCGTCTCGACAGAGACCCGAGGGTCAATCGCAATGGAGAATAGGTCTGGGAAGAGGACCGCGAATGGCGAATCGCCAGCTCACCTATCGAACCAGAATAGGGTGTCAGTCCTTGATCCCACCGAGATGGAGGTCCCAATGCGGAGGACAGGCAACAACTGAATGACGGATTGCCAGAACTGGGAGCCACCGGACCACTGACAAAACGCAAGGGGTCCGCCTCTCTTGTGCATCGTGGATCTTTCTTTTCTCTACTTCTACCAGTTGCATCATTGCCTTTGATCGATATCTTTTGGTTATGATCTACCAATCCCTCTACATAATAGTAATTGATAAAAATACCTGAGTAGGTTTCAAATATCTATTTGTATGAGCTTAGAGCATCTACAACCGGAAGTAGCTAATCCGAATCCCTATACGCTCGCCGACACGCCCGGACGCGCCCACTGACAATGACCGGACAGGCATCAAAACTTGGCATTTGCAACCACGGTCCCTATTTTCAAAACACCAAATCCATGCAAATACATGCACGTCGATCATTTTGACAAACATAGCTTTGTTGCACACAAATACAAATAGTTTATACTTAATAGTACATGATCCAAAGTTCCAAACATAAATATTGTTCATAGTGCATAATTGAAAAATTAGAGGCAAAGTTTACTGATTTCCAGTGTGGACCCACATATGCTCGACAAGATTATCCAGAAGTTGCATATGAATCTGTTGATCTGGCAGTTGCCGATGCATCTCCAAAAAGTTGGCAATGTTGTCTGCCTCTTGTTCGAAATCATGTGTGCGAGCTGTCCCTTCACCGGTGAATCGTTTCCATAGCCATTATTTCACGACGAATCCATTGGTGACCTAGACGTAATGGTCGAAAGAATCAAAAACCGTTTTGGGCATTTCATCGAAGACGTAGAGTGTGGGGTGAAATTATGGGGGTGTTTGACGTACCAGGGCGGCGTCCCGATTAGTCGCTTCCCGAATGCCTCTTTCTTGTACTAATTAATGTGTATGGTCTAGTCTTTCCAGTGCCCCTTCCTTGCCGCCAACGCACGCTAGATGGAGAGTAAGCAAGCTACCTTGCTTGCATCGCCTCCACCGGGCGTGGTCAAAATTCATGTTGATGGTGCTGTTGCTCGGGATGGGTTGGGCACAGTGAGTGCGTTCTATTTCATTATGGTTCACATACTTGGCTGCTACCCAGGATGGCGGCAACCTTGTCTGGTGGCGACCTAGTCGGCGGCGGTGTGCGTTGGGGTGTCCGGTGGCGAAGCGCTGAGTTGGGGATGACGGCGGAGCACCGATACTAGCGGAAGTCTGGTCACGGCAGTGCAAAGGAGGGCAAAGAGAGAAGAGGATAGTGCTGCTTAGGCAAGGAGAGGGGAGGCGTATATGACCGAATTGGCATGGACTCCAGTGGCCCGCTATACGGAAACGGATGTTTTGGGTTGGAAGCGGATGTTTCGGATACGAATAGGCATTTTCTCGAATATGAATATCGGATATTTCGGATTATCCATTACCACTTTCCACCCCTAGGATGAGTATACTTGAGCCTATGTGATTGTGCTGTATATTCAAAAAATACTAAATAATTTTTTTTGTTTTTTCTAAAAAAGTAGTTTTTTTCCTTAAAAAAGGCACTGCAGCCTCATTTTGCTGTTTTTCAAAATAAAAAAACAAATTGGTTTTGGGCTTCAATCGTCACTCGCAGCGTCATTTCCCCCATTATTGTTGGAACCGAGGATCGACGAACGATCAGACAAAAACACGAGACACGGTGGTTTACCGGGCGACGAACGCCCGCCGGGCGACGTACGCCCCAGCGACATACGCTGGCCTTTTCTCTGTATTTTTCACTCGGCTCACAAACGCCTCCGGCCGCACGAACAACCCCTTGTATTTCCGGCGAGCTCGAACTCTGCCCCACACACACCATCCCACGGCGAGCACACATACACTCCGAGAGGCTACATCTCTCTCTGGCTCCTCTACTCTCTACACAACACCACCAGCCACTTAAATATGCAAGGCCACACACAGCCTAGCCGCCTCCATCGGCCACTAACAGCACTTACTAACTACCACGACGCCACACCTCCATGCACTAACCAACTCAGCTAGCATGCATACTAGAATCGCTCACGCCCAGCCCTGTAGCTAGCCCACTAACTAACCAGCCATGCATGTAGATGGAATCCCGGCCGCTACTCACGCACGAACGTGACTCGGCCAGGTCGCTGCATGAGGCCGTGATCAAGATTACTGCTGACTGACGGGCACCCTTGACTGCGCCGCCGCCGCCGCCTCCCCTATGACCATGAGCGCCATGACGGCCGCCCTCCACCACCGCCCCCGTTCGCGCTCGCCTCTGGAAGACGAGGATCTGCTCTCCGAGGTCCTCCTCCGCCTCCCGCCGCAGCCGTCCTCCCTCCCCCGCGCATCCGCCGTCTGCAAGCGCTGGCGCAGCCTCGTCTCCGACCGTGGCTTCGTCCGCCGGTACCGCCGACACCACCGCCGCAGCCCTCCCCTCCTCGGTTTCTTCCGCGACGACCATCCAAACATCACCTACACGCCTACCATGGAGGCCCCCGATCGTGTCCCCGCCAATCGCTTCTCCTTGCATCTCAATGACTGGTACAGTATCCTCAGCTGCCGCCACGGCCTCGTGCTCATCTCCCACTCGTCGCGGAACCAGGTCCTGGTGTGGGACCCCGTCACCGGCGACCAGCACCGCGTTGCTGCTCTCCTAGGGATCGACATGGCCACTACCCCGATGGACGGGCAGGTGCTTCGCGCTGCTGCCCACGCCCAACACTTCCAGGTGGTATTGGTTGAGTATTGGTAAACTACAAGAAGAAATATGCACGAGCGATCGCCGCCATTTACTCGTCGGAGACCGGTGTGTGGAGTAATCTCATCCAAACACCGGTTCCACGTAAGGCCATGGAATATGAATCCATGCCCCCTGTGCTGGTCGGGGATTCTCTTTACATCTTGCTCCCTGGGGATAGTACAAGTGTAATTCTCGAGGTTGATTTGGATAGCCAGAGCCTAGCTGTGTTAGTTCTGCCAATGGATACCTTTGCCAAAGATCAATTCTTGATGGTTATGCGAGCAGAGGGTGGCGGGCTGGGCGTACTCTCCCTGACAGGATTCGCCGCCGAGTTATGGAAGAGGAATACGGACTGTGATGGTCTTGCTTCATGGGTGCTAGGACGAACTTTTGAAATGGACAAGCTACTTCCCTTGAATTCAGAGCAGATAAGGCACACACCGATGGTAGCTTATGCTGAGGAAAATAATGTGGCTTTCTTGCGGACATTTGACAGTATCTTCATGGTCCAGCTTGACTCATTGCAGTTCAGTAAACTTCCTGAAAACAGTAACTGTGATATCTGTTATCCATTAGAAAGTGTCTATGCTGCAGGTAATACCATGTCTTCAAACTCTGGTCATAACAAATTCATGTTGATTTTCGATAATTATTTGATGGAATATGCTGTTCACATTCTGTTTAAGCTAACCATTTTAAGTAGTGCCATATTACTTGTTTCTTTTGATCCTTGATGACCTCTTCAACATATGGCGAATTTGTTCTGTAGTGTTTCTGTTATGATGCTTGACTGCTTGTGTGGTAGCATTATTTGATGGTCATGGTCTGAATTCACATATATTACTGGTAGCTAATCTGCTAGTGTCCTTTATGCCTTTTATGTCATCACTTCATTGTTATCTTGTTTGTCAACAAATATGTAGCGATGAGTTTCTTATGTTATCAAAACATATTGTTATTCGTTGAACTATGTGCTTCAAGTCAGACATAGCAAACTGTCTTTATCATTTTATTATATGAATATCTATTGAATAAAATAATCAACACCGAGATTGGTAAATTCTTTCTATAACAGTTGAACTAAATTTCATAGTTTGCCTTTGATATATAAGAATTGTATGTCGGTAGTGTTAGTGCTGTGGTGCAGGTCTTTCTCATGTTGAAAACAACTGCATCGGAATATTCTTTCAATTTGACAGGCTGTATGGTTTTGTTTTTCTTTGTAATGTTGTATCAGAACTCAGTTAGTTTTTTTCCAGATTACATTTGTGAGTTATGTAAATATTGTGTTGATGCCTCCTTGTATCTCTTTAGCTTTCCGTCAGGTTATTTGACTTCTTATGATTGCAGAAACAAGCATTGGTGGTGGGCATGGTGGAGCTGATCAAGATATGCTAGTATGATGTACTGGTTGAGCAGGAAAGCTTATCTTCTGAATGTATGTTGAGGCATCTGAAGTTCTGAACTGTTCTTTCAAAAACATGTATTTTTTCCCTTTTTACTGCCATTCTCAAATACTAAATTGCAAGAGAGGGTTGTAAGTTTTTCTCCACAATCTTTTGCCTAAGTTTTTCCCACCTGGCCACTTCTCATCATCCCTTCCTTAGCAGCTCTGCATTCTCTTCCTCATGCCTTCACCCACTTACATTCTCTTTTATTTGCTGATGTTTTAACATAGTTTTAAATCGCTGGCTAAAAGACCGCTATCGCGGCGCTATCTCCGCGTGAAATCTGCCCCGCGATTTCCTTCCTTCCCAGAATCGCGGGAGATCGTGCCGCAATCGCCAGAGATCGTGCTGTTTCTTCGTTAACCATTGCGGCAAACTTTCCTTACGCGATTTCCCTTCACCCGCGATTTTAATCTATGTGTTTTAAGCCCCTCTACTAGATATTCTCTTCACTTGCCTCTCCCTTCCATCCAGCTGCCTTGCTTAATTTCAGCTTACCTCCTTAGTACTACCCAAGTCCCCTCTAGTAGTGCTGGTTTTTCTCCCTCTAGCTCCTCAGATGACTGATGACTTGATACCCTTCCCCTCTTTGTGCAGAATTTTGTTCCTACTCGGTCATAGATTATAATGGTGTCATGTACTCATGTTAAGTGGTAGCAGAATGAAGTACATCCTTTTTCATGATTCATAGATTTTGTTTTAATTTTACACATGCTACATTGCCTTTGATTAGGTTTCTTTGGTTATGGATCTATCAGGTTCTAATGATTTATATGTACTTCTCTGCGTAAGTGACTGACAACTAAAGTAACCTGATCATTTGTTCTATACTTCCTTCACTTATATGGGCTTTATAGCTATGCCATTTCACATTGCTGCTTATTTTGGATCATTGTGATACCCAGTGAACTAATTATTGTAACAAATTTTTGAAGAGCATGCCTTCGTGCCATGCCGTACTACTCTTTATCATCCACTTGTAGTTAAAGTATTAGATTTGTGGAAGGTTATACTAGTTTTAGGCAGTTTTCTTAAATATTGTCTCGGCACCTCTCATGGTTAGTTGTATATTCAATTGGCCGTTGTCTGCTGCAAACTATATGTATATGTATATGCTTTGTGGCAGTTTAATTTCTTAAAATTGATCAGGCTTGATGTTTAACACTTTATATTAAACATGTCATCAAAATGGCATGACAAGATTCACTATAAATACTGCTTTCACAACGAATTTCACTGTGCACTAACAACATATTATCATTGGAAGTAGTGGTCAAATACTGTGCAGAGTGAAAAAAAAAGATACCTACGCTTGACCGAAGTAAGTCAGTCTGTTAATAAGGCGATGCATGATCCCTTAGTTCAGGCTTCTACATCATGAATTTGATTAAATTCATCCATTGGTGACTAGCTAGCTGCTTCTGCATTTAAAAAGAAGAACGATAATGAGCTAGAAACAAAACTTTGACATCTCTTATTTCCTACTCCATGAACCCCTTGTATGCCACTGATCTTTTAGCCTCTATTAGGACCAGATATAGCCAAAAATTGCCAATAAAGTAATAATAGAAGCCGAAGGTCACTACACTACAAATTACCTATTCTGTGTTTCTAATGTTGGTTTTGTAATGCTGAGATGATTCGCCTTTGGAGATCTCCACAATGGTGAAGCTAATGTTTACTATTTGAGTCATACAAAATCATCTGATAAAACTTTAACGTCATTTTCATGAATGAATGGCACACATTTGGTTTGACTGATGCTGTGATTGCCCTGCAGGTATCTTGAGTTACAGTCTGGTGGCCGAGATGCAGAAGGGGCTTGTTTGCTGCGACCCGCGAGGAAAATCCACCCTCTATGTAGGATGCACTAGTCAGACGTGAAGTGGGCTTATTGGAATTAATCGCTTATTTTGATCAACCTGGCTTGTTATCTACTTTCTGTAGTCAATTGACCAACTGGCTTGCTACAATTAATTAGTATGAACCTTTCAGCTGTTCTTCCTTGCATTTTGTGTGTGTTCATATTCACTGTTTTCTTTTGATTGTGTTCCATGTTGTATCAGGCAAGGACGAATTATGCGTAGAATTTCTGCTTATGCCCATTTAGCGTATTTGTATTTACCTGGTTCTAACTAGTGAATGTTGAGTTGTTTTGCTTTCCCTGAGATTCAGGGAGGGCTTCGGTGAGATTGCTAATGTTTAAGTGGATGGGATTGCTAAGTTTTGGAGTATGAAGTAAACATGTCACACTATGAGATTTGCAAAATTTCACAAGTGTTGTGCGGACGCGCAAAACACATTCTATTGAATATTGATTGGTTCCGCAATCACAGTTTTCAACATCACGATCCCATGATCCAGAGGCTATTCAACTCTTTATTTTGAAGGTTACTTGGCATTAATTGTTGCCCCACCTCTTCTTGCACTCAGCTATACAATCCGCAACACCATGTGTATCTGCAAAAATGGCCAAGACGAGCACAAGATCCTCAGACCAGGTGGTGATTCTTCTTTGTATCAATAGAAAAAAGAGAGCATATATTGCATCGATGTTCAGGAGAATTCAACTATAAACGGAACGGGGCAAATGGAATGCAAGTAAGCTGTTCTGTTGGTCTTACACGTTGGTGCACCGACGGGTCACAGATGGAGTCCGTGCTGCAGACCATGATGCATGCGGCGAGGGCGTCCTTCTTGTCAACACCGTCACAGTTGCCGGCGCAGTCGACGTTGCAGAGCCACCAAGGGACGCTGTGCCTGCACCCGTGGTGGCACTGCTGGTAACAGTTGCAGAAGAACATGGCGTCCACCTGTTGCTTGGATGGCACTGACATGATGAGGAGCATGATGCACAGCGTGGCAATGGCGGCCGCCCTCTTCTTCACCTCCATCTCATCTCCTTCCTCGCCCAAGCTATGACAAGAGAAGAGGAAGGGAACTGATGTGGGAGTTTTCAGGTGACTGGTGGCTCTCTTAGTCAGTCAGATGTGTGGTCTTTATATACTGGAGTTCTGAGGGCAATATCGGTATTTGACCGGGATAATTTGTAGTGTAACACGACAAGTATTGCAGTATTTTCTAGCACATCAGATTACCCACAATTTCAGGCATGGTTGTTTTGTAGCCAGTTTTGCCATGGCATTAATTTCCTAAACAAGATGGTGCATACTACCACTTACTAGCCCCTAGTGGCCTAGTGGCACACCTGAAAATAACCTTGGATCATAAACCGATTAGACAAGCGCATGCTGAAGAGACTTGTGCTGATGTAGAAAGAAAACTGAATGCAGTTTTCAAACAATGCTGTTTGGTAGTAGTGACGGACAGATTGCTATTTCAAGTTCCTGGAGATGTGAAGTAGCTGCCTGGAAAGACATCTGTGAATTGAATTTGCACAATTCTCTCTTTCTTTAACCAAATTTGCATCTATTCAGTAGCAAGACCCGTGTAGGCTTCTGTGAGTTTGCTAATGTTTGAATTTGAATTCTTTGTTGAGTTGAATATACATATGATGTATGCACGGGAGTGTGTGCTTCAGTGTGTTGGGTGTGTGATTGTCGTTCTTGTTAAAAAACTATGTATGATACAGGGACATGTTGTGTTGCTCCTCTTGACATTCTCGGGGATGGGGTGAACGAACCTCGCACAGTAGAATCTTCTCTTTTGGTTAGACTGGTAGATATGTGCCTGTAAGTTGTAATTTTTTTTACTGAAATGTAACTATACATATGAATATATCTAGTGTTAGGGAGTTTGCTTAAATATTTTTTCCCGCGGGCCCCATGTCTAGCGCACCTGTTGGAGATGCTCTAACTGCAGTCGAAACGAAGCCAGGCATGTCCACTCGCCCCCATTACGTCCTCGATCATATTTGCACGCGGCCCAACATCCTCGGCGCTGCACTAGGCCGTATACCTAGTGCCCGTTGATCCCACATACCCCTGCGCTGATTTCGGTCCAGACTGCCCAGCAACGAATTCAAACGCAGGCACCGAGCCTCCCTGATCGCCCCGATCTGGTCGGCCGCCGGCGCCGGCATCAGCATTGCCATTGGCCATTTTTTCTTCCGTCGTGATACTACAGTCCAAGAATGGGGATCAATGAAATACTGCAAAGTTAGTGCCGGCAAACGTACCTTGGGGATTGGTCCCTTCCATGGCCGAATCACTGTCGGAGCCGTTCGCCGGAGAACCTCGACCTTATCTTTCCCCTTCTGTCCATCCCAAGGCTGATCGCTTGACAGAACAATCACGTCGATGTTCCGCCGACTTCTTCTTCCGAATAGCCCACCTGAAGATACTCGCAAATGATATCCGACGGCATCGGGCAGTGGGACCTCCGCCACCAATCTGGTCATAGTGCGGTCCTCCTCGTCGAAGATCGTCCCGGAGAGAGCCCAAAAGCGATTGCCCCGCCAGCATCCGGGGCGGCCTTGGGTGCCCTCGCGGTCGCTAGTGTAGTCGCCTCCCTGTCTCTCGTGAGGTAGCTTGTGCTTCTTTAAAATGAAAGAGATTGTCACTTTCCAGCCTCTGCACCAACTAGGGATGCATACGGGCATTTTAATATGAGTATGAAGATAAGCATGGTCCTCAGAATTTTTTAAATGAGTATCAAGATATTTCTTCCTAAGTGGTTCTCCCTGTGCATTATCAATTCTATGAACTAAACTTTGCATGCCCAACCACTGAGCTAAGGCTGGTACAATTAATTAGTTGTTCCCTTTGTTTAGAAATATAAGAGCATCGTTTAGATCACTAAAGTAGTGATCTAAACGCTCTTGTATTCTTTAGTGATACAAACGCTCTTATATTTCTTTACGGAAGGAGTACCTTTTAGTTGGTATTTTCTATGTGTTCATTTTCACTGTTTTCTTTTGATTATATATGGACGGGCCAATCCTACGTCAAATTGCGGCTTATATATGTCCCATTTTGTGTGTGACCGACGAATTTGTTTCAAATTATTTTGCTTTTGTTCAGACTCACACAAGGCTTCGATTAGTTTGCTGATGTTTGAATTCTTTTACATGTTATTAACCCTCTCCTACGTTACTTATTCCCCGCAGAAAGAAGATAAGACAATTGTGATCTTGCAATCTGGTCAGAGGATGGTATCAAAGACACATCAAATTAGCAGGGATTTACCAAATGCATTGATAACTGGCTTTATTATAAGATTCACAAACTTCCTCACAATCACAAGTAGTGCACCGAAGCCAAATACATATTATTGCATTGGTGCAGCAGTTCGACATCATATGATCCCATGATCGGCCAGATCTTCAATCTTCAAGGAACCTTGGCCCGTCCATGGCGACCCCACGTATCGTTGCACGCATGGCTACAATACGCGGCGCCTGCATATGCAAAATGGCAGTGCAAGCACAGGATCATCAGAACAAAATGACAGCATAAAGAGCACACATATTCCATGAGTGTGCCTCTACGAACGCACCCATATCATAAAGCAAGGTGGTAGGAGGTCCTCTTACCGGATGGCGCCGCCGGCACGCCGCATAGGGAGTCCTTGGTGCAGGCGACCATGCAGGCGGCTACGGGGTCATTCTTGTCATCACAGCTGCCGCCACACACGACCTTGCAGAGCATCGGGAAGGCGTGCTTGCACTCTAAGTAGCACTCTCGGTAGCAGTTGCAGGAGTAATTGGAGAACTGTTGATGGGATGGCCTGGACAGCATGAGGAGTAGGAACACGGACAGGGCCGCAATCACTGCCGCTCTCTTCTTCACCACCATGTCCTTCCTCGTACTGTACAAGAGAAGTGGAGAACTAGATTTCAGGCTCCTGTATGGAGGGCTCTGTACATGTTTCAGCCTGGAAGTGGATCTCCTGCGAAGGAAATCATGAACCCTGAGATCAAGAAGATCCGAGGAGCTAGGAATCATTTGCGTGGAAATCTGAGAGAGAGGTAAATCATGGTCGTACTTCCAAAACTGTTGATCCGCCCGATGGAAAGTTGAGCAACCTTCTCTGAAGAAAAATCAGCACCAAATCGGCAGAGTATCAATGGTGGCAAATTCAATCACCAGGTGATTTGCTGCTAAAAGAAAATGTAGAGCAATCTCTGTCTCTATCTCTAGTCTTTATCTTTATCTCTATATCTATATCTCTATCGCTATCTTCTCTTCTCTTCTCTTCTCTTCTCTCTCTCTATATATATATATATACACACACACACACACACTACCCCTTTACCGATTTTCCTCCCTCCCTCCCTCCACCGGTTTTCACTGGTTTTCTCATTTGGCCAAACAAACCCAACCTTTATTGGGTAATGATATGGCCGGACAAACCCAACTTTTATGGGAAATGTTTACGCACGGTGAGCCGGATGAACGCTCAGGCCGGTCACTTCGGCACGCTGGCGTTAGCCATCAGGAAGGGAACACGTGTACCTTATCCTCTCCCCAACGCCCGCATCCACTCCTTTCCTCGCGGCCGTGACCTCGCTTTCCCCATCGCTTTCCGCCTCGCCTCCTCCGACATAGCACCAGGCAGCTCCGAGCACTCCTCCCTTCGCACCTCACGCTGCACCTCCTCCATGGGGGTGCTGCTCCCATGCGCCATGGCCTGCGAGCTCAAGGTCAGGGCGGCCATGGCTGGCGAGCTCGGGGCGGACTGCGACGGGGCTCCTACGAGCTGCTATGGGTGCCATGGCTTATGAGCTCGGGGGCAGACGACGACGGGGGAGACTGCGAGCTGCTATGGGCGACGCCGTTGAGCATTTGCTACTGGGAGAATCTCACCGGAGCTGTGAGCATTAAGCGACACCTCCCATGTTACAACTGGTGTTCAAGGAAGCTACCACAGGCACCGCAAAAAGCTTCAAACCATGACGCCAAATGCTGAGACCGCTCAGTGCCATCGCAAAAAGCTACAACCGGTGTCGCAGAAAGCTTCGACCGGTATCGCAAAAAGCTTCAATCACGACGACATATGTCAGGTCTGGCTACTGTCAATACCAAAAAAGCTGCAACCGTTGTCGCTTTTGCTACTATTGGGGTCGTTGTTTGCTACATACTTCACGGCTTAGCTGCGGCGTGCGACGACGGCGGCGATCAACAGGCTGTATGTTTTTGCTGGAACGAAGACTGTGTGCTACAACCGGCTATGGCAGAGCTACCACCGGTGATTTCTTTTGCTACAACCATGTACAGATTAGTTGTGACCTTGGTCGGGTGCTGCAACAGTTGATGTTTTTGCTACTACCGGCGTCGTTGTTTGCTACATGCTTCACGACTTAGCTGTGACGTTCGACATTGATGGTGATGTTTTTGCTACAACCGCCGCCGTTCGTGGATTAGCTGCAACCCGCAATGGCCGCGACGGCGGTTCGCTGCAACAATGCTTTGGTTTTGCTACCACTGGCGAAGATTTTTGCTACATCCAGGCATATTTGCTACAACGGTGCTTCAAACACGGTGATGAGCAGCGCGAGATGCTGGTGGGGGTTGTCGCGGGGGGCGAGGCGGCCGGAGGCAGGACGAGATGTGTGCGGGAGAGACGGATGCAGAGCTTGGTGGAAGAAGGTGCGGCTGACCCGCAGGAGCCGGACATGCGAGGGGAAGAGACGGCATCCTGTCGTGAAGAAGACGCCGATGTAGGTCAAAGATGCCAGATCGATGGCTACTGATGCGGCGAGAGGCGACAGCGAGCCGGCATGCGGAGCTGCAAGCAGGAGGCCAGGGGGAGGAGGGGCGATGGGGCGCTACAGAAAATTCTGTCGGGCAATGAAGGATGAGGGCTAAACCAGGATGAAGACGAGTGGGGGAAGGAAGAAGAGAACGCAAACCCAATCGGATGGCTGCACGCTGCTGAATTGGACGGCCAGGGGCTGACCGGCCGAACCGGTTGGGCCGGCGCCGGCGCAAATTAGTACCCAACTTTTATTTGATAACACAATCAATTCATGCATGGCGATTGATTTCTTTTTGGTAACCCAAGTTAACTAACGGACGGTAATCAATCTTCAAATGGATCCGGCTTGCCTGCTCCCTCTTCATGCTCCCATCCGTGCTTCCACTTCATCCTACGGCTGTTCTTTTCCCTTTTTCTTTTCTAATTTAATTATCACCCCCCTGATTTTCAGGGGGTGGGGCCGGGCCTTATTTTCTTTCAATCAAATCAAGCCACGTATGCGGGAGCACGATGGGAGCATGGAAAGGGAGCAGGCAAGTCTCGTCCTCTTCAAATACTAAAACCAATCGATACAAGGCCACAAAAATTAATTCACGTACCTCGATCAGATTCTTCTTTAGTAACCCAGCTTAGCTCAAGGACAATTAATCTCTACATCACCGTTGTTTACCGCTCGCCAATGAAAAAATTCATACCAGACACATCACGTATGCGACCTGGTGTTGATCTAGATCCCTATGACGCGGTGTTGGGATCATGTCAAAACACCATGCCATCCTAAGTGCCGATTTTGCATGATCAACCGATTCAATTCCCGTTCCACTCAATGCAATTAATCCGTCGAGCAAACCAGAGAAACCCTATTCCCTCCCTCAACTCCTGTATTCTCCTATGGTGGTCACAGGTCGACGGGCGCCAGGGCAGCAACCGCGACGTGTTTATGGTGGATCAGAGGCCGGATGTGAGGTGCCCATTCATCCTGTCTTCCTAAGCCTACGTCATCTCTCTCCTCTCGGCCATCTCTCTTGGAACCAAAGTTTTAAATAGCGCGCTAAGACTCTTAGCGGCGGGCCTATTCTAAATGCTATAGCGAGCTATTTAAAATGTTTGCTCATGTGTTTGGACAAAAGACCCTTCGCGCGAGATCTTTTCTAAACGCTATAGCGGGCTATTTAAAACCATGCTTCGAATGGCGTGCGGCGGCGGCGCCGCAAGAACGCAAAGCGGCTCGTCGAGGGAGCATGGTGCATGCGCCGGTTTGCTGAGTTGGCGCGGCGACAGTGGTCAAAGATGCGCTTGCTTGAAGTCATGGGGCCTTTATGTTGTAGGGGACGGCGCACACATCGGTGTGCTGAGGTGGTGGGGAGGCGGTCTCCAGATGACGCATGTGTCTGAGCCCTAAGGTCATGAGGCTGCGATGTTGCTGGCGATGCGTATGTTCGCTAGGATCTCACGCGACAATAGACTGGGGAGGTCATCCAACTTCATCGTGCATCAGAAAAGGGCTATTACTAACTTGTGTGGTTTGTATCCGTAGAGCTCAGAGTGAGGGAGAGGGACGCACATGTCCACTCTCATGCGAAAGATGAGTGCAAAGAGGAGGCTCGGTCTATGGTTTTCTCCACTCTCAAAGTGGCTAGGCTGTCATATCATCTATGGCTCCATCTCGCCTACACAGGCACCTCATTCTAATCGGTTGTTAAAGCCTCGAAGGTGATTGAACCATTGTTATGATACTCTTTGGTTTCTGCTATGAACTAATACTAAGAAATTTTGTCTATACATGTTGATGGTCCTTGCAAATCACAGTAGCTCATGTTTATTTCTTTCTGGAACGGGGTGCAACACATGGGCAAGATGAAGATTAGAGAAGGAAATTAAGACAAGAGAGGATACTACGAGGATTGAGAGGGCATGCAAGTACAGGTCTACAATCTACATTCAACATGTCATCATGCTGAAGCTGTGTTTGTATGGTTGTAGATTTTAATCCTTGTACGAGTTGTGTTCTTTAAGCTTCAATTGGCGTTGCCGTCAGCAGGCTTATACTAACATCATCTTCTACATCAAGTATAGTGGTTAGTTGTTTTGGTCAACTCTGCATTTTTGTTTTCTCATAATTACTTCACTGCATTTTGTGGACATCAAAAGTAATAGTACGGTAATTGGTAAAAGTTGGTCCTATAATATCCAGTCGCATGCTTGCGATATTTGGTAGGTCCACTGGTAGAAAAAGAGGCTTCCATACGCCCCCATTAGTCCCCAAAATAATCGAACCGCGACAAAAGGGGTCTTTAGTCGCGGTTCGGAAGGAGACCCGCGACCAACTATCTGGGACCCGCGACCAACTATCTGGGCCCAGCGCGCTCGGTCGACAGCTGGCGGACGGGAGGGGCTTTAGTCCCGGTTGGCCTGGCCAACCGCGACTAAAGGTCCCCGAAGGCCTTTAGTCGCGGTTGGCCAGGCCAACCGGGACTAAAGGCCCATCCAGCTGGCGGACGGGAGGGGCTTTAGTCGCGGTTGGCCTGGCCAACCGGGACTAAAGGTCCCCGAAGGCCTTTAGTCGCGGTTGGCCAGGCCAACCGGGACTAAAGGCCCATCCCTATATATAGGACTCAGCTCACTTCACTTCACTTCACTCAGCTCACTGCTTCACAATATTCAGAAGGGGGTGGTGGATTTGCTTTTGGTTCCTCCTATGCACACAAGGTGTTCAATGAAATGCCCGAGAGCCTGAAACAAACATGATATGAAGTGTCCGAGCCACACTTGAGCTTTCTCATTTATTTTTCCTCCGCGATCGCGGTTAGCAACTTGAACCTTTCATGTGTCATTGATAAAATATGCATGTGTGTAGTTCATTGTTTAATTTGTATTATTTCTAGCTAGTTAGTTTAACAAATGCATGATGGTTAATTATATACTTTATATAATAATAATGCAGATGAATCGGCAATGGATGTACGGTCCCCGACTCTCCGCCGAGTTCACTACGGGTTTGAAAGATTTCCTCGTAGTGGCAAATGCGAACAAGCAGCGAGGTTTTATTATCTGTCCATGTGCTGTCTGTAAGAATCAGAAGGGTTACTCCTCCTCAAGAGAGGTTCACATGCACCTGCTTCGGCGCGGTTTCATGCGAAGCTATAATTGTTGGACCAAGCATGGAGAAAGAGGGGTTAGAATGGAAGAAGATGAAGAAGGGGATGATATCGATGACAACTATCATGATCATTTCGGTGATACTTTCATGGAGGATGATGCTGAAGGTGGGGAAGGGTTAGGTGAAGGTGAAGAAGAGGCACATGATGAGCCCGCTGATGATCTTGGTCGGACCATTGCTGATGCACGAAGACGCTGCGAAACTGACAAGGATAGGGAGAATTTGGATCGCATGTTAGAGGATCACAAAAAGTCGTTGTATCCAGGATGCGATAATAGTCTGAAAAAGCTGGGCTGCACACTGGATTTGCTAAAATGGAAGGCACAGGAAGGTGTAGGTGACTCATCATTTGAAAATTTGCTGAAAATGTTGAAGAATATGTTTCCGAAGAATAACGAGTTGCCCGCCAGTACGTATGAAGCAAAGAAGGTTGTCTGCCCTCTAGGTTTAGAGGTTCTGAAGATACATGCATGCATTAACGACTGCATCCTCTACCGCGGTGAATACGAGAATTTGAATGAATGCCCTGTATGCACTGCATTGCGTTATAAGATCAGAGGCGATGACCCTGGTGACGATGTTGAGGGCGAGAAACCCAGGAAGAGGGTTCCCGCCAAGGTGATGTGGTATGCTCCTATAATACCATGGTTGAAACGTCTGTTCAGGAACGAAAAGCATGCCAAGTCGTTGCGATGGCACAAAGAGGACCGTAAGTCCGACGGGGAGTTGAGGCACACCGCTGATGGAACGCAATGGAGAAAGATCGACAGAGTGTTCAAAGATTTTGCAGCTGACGCAAGGAACATAAGATTTGGTCTAAGTACTGATGGCATGAATCCTTTTGGCGAGCAGAGCTCCAGCCATAGCACCTGGCCCGTGACTCTATGCATCTACAACCTTCCTCCTTGGTTGTGCAAGAAGCGGAAGTTCATTATGATGCCAGTGCTCATCCAAGGCCCTAAGCAACCCGGCAACGACATCGATGTGTACCTAAGGCCATTAGTTGAAGAACTCTTACAGTTGTGGGCCAGACCTGGTGTACGTGTCTGCGATGAGCACAAAGGAGAGGAATTTGACCTACGAGCGTTGCTTTTTGTAACCATCAACGATTGGCCTGCTCTCAGTAACCTTTCGGGACAGACAAATAAGGGATACAATGCATGCACGCACTGCTTACATGAGACTGAAAGTGTACGTTTGGTTAATTGTAAGAAGAACGTGTACCTGGGTCATCGTCGATTTCTTCCCCGAAATCATAACGTAAGAAAGAAAGGCAAGCATTTCAACGGCAAGGCAGATCACCGGCCGAAGCCTGCGGAACGTACTGGTGCTGAGATATTTGATATGGTCAAGGATTTGAAAGTCATCTTTGGAAAGGGTCCTGGCGGACAATCAGTTCCGCGGGGAGTTGACGGGCACGCACCCATGTGGAAGAAGAAATCTATATTTTGGGAGCTAGAATATTGGAAAGTCCTAGATGTCCGCTCTGCAATCGACGTGATGCATGTTACGAAGAATATTTGCGTGAACCTGCTAAGCTTCTTGGGCGTGTATGGGAAGACAAATGATACAAAGGAAGCACGGCAGGACCAGCAACTTTTGAAAGACCCAGATGACCGGCATCCGGAATGGTTTCAAGGTCGTGCCAGCTACGCTCTTACCAAAGAAGAGAAGGTCATTTTTTTTGAATGCCTGAGCAGTATGAAGGTCCCGTCTGGCTTCTCGTCGAATATAAAGGGAATAATAAACATGGCGGAGAAAAAGTTCCAAAACCTGAAGTCTCACGACTGCCACGTGATTATGACGCAATTGCTTCCGATTGCTTTGAGGGGGCTCCTACCGGAAAATGTTCGAGTAGCCATTGTGAAGCTATGTGCATTCCTCAATGCAATCTCTCAGAAGGTAATCAATCCAGAAGATCTACCACGGTTACAGAACGATGTGGTCCAATGCCTTGTCAGTTTCGAGTTGGTGTTCCCACCATCCTTCTTCGATATTATGACGCACCTCCTGCTCCACCTAGTCGAAGAGATTTCCATTCTCGGTCCTGTATTTCTACACAATATGTTCCCCTTTGAGAGGTTCATGGGAGTATTAAAGAAATATGTTCGTAACCGTGCTAGGCCAGAAGGAAGCATCGTTAAGGGCTATGGAAATGAGGAGGTAATTGAGTTCTGTATTGACTATGTTCCGGACCTTAAGCCGATTGGTATTCCTCAATCGCGGCACGAGGGGAGACTAAGTGGAAAAGGCACGATCGGAAGGAAATCAACGATATGTATGGACGGTCATTCTATGGCTGAAGCACACCACACAGTTCTACAAAATTCCAGCTTGGTGGCTCCGTTCTTCGAGCAGCACAAGAATATTTTACGCTTGGACAACCCGGGGAAGCCTGAATCCTGGATTAGAAAGGCCCACATGGAGACTTTCGGCAGTTGGTTGCGAAAACATTTAATGAATGACAATGATGTTGGAGATCAGCTGTACATGTTGGCCAAGAAACCATCTTCGACTATAACGATTTTCCAAGGGTACGAGATAAATGGGAATACATTTTACACCATCGCCCAAGATAAAAAGAGCAACAACCAAAACAGTGGTGTCCGCTTTGATGCAGCAACCGAGAATGGGCGAAAGGTCACATATTATGGTTACATAGAGGAGATATGGGAACTTGACTATGGACCCTCCTTTAAGGTCCCTTTGTTCCGGTGCAAATGGTTCAAGCTAACAGGAGGTGGGGTAAAGGTGGACGAGCAATACGGAATGACAATGGTGGATTTCAACAATCTTGGTTACCTTGACGAACCATTCGTCCTTGCCAAAGATGTCGCTCAGGTTTTTTATTTGAAGGACATGAGTAGCAAACCGAGGAAACGGAAAGATAAGAAAACGATCAGTACATCATGCCATGATCCAAAGCGCCACATTGTTCTTTCAGGGAAAAGAAACATCGTGGGAGTGGAGGACAAGACAGACATGTCAGAAGATTATAATATGTTTGGTGAAATTCCGCCCTTCAAAGTGAACACTCACCCAAGCATTAAGTTAAATGATGAGGATGCTCCATGGATACGGCACAATCATAAGCAAGCAGGGACACAAGGGAAGAATTAATGTGTAATAATTTATTGTACCAAACTTTGTATTTGGTCGATGAACTGAATGATGTATCAAACCTTTTGTCAAACCTTCAAGGGATCGATGAACTGAATTTTTTGATATATTATTTGTATTTTTAAGATTTTAAAATGAATTAGTTTTATTTTTCTGATTTTTATGATATATAATTGTATTTTTAAGATTTTAAAATGAATTAGTTTTATTTTTCTGATTTTTTTGATATACTATTTGTATTTTTAAGATTTTAAAATGAATTAGTTTTATTTTTCTGATTTTTTGATATATAATTGTATTTTTAAGATTTTAAAATCATTGAAAGCTAAAAGAATTTTCATAAAGAACTTTTTTTGTTAGAAACTTTAATAGCAAAAATAATTATCATAAAGTAAAATAAATAAGTAATTAGAAACAAAATAAAATAAAATAAATAAGTATTTTGTTGTAAGTAGAAACAAAACAAAATAAATAAAGCAAAAAAGAAAACAAAAAACAGGCAAAAAATAAAAAATATGCCACCTACTGGGCCACCACGGCCTGAATACGACTAGAAAGCCATCGATGGGCCAGGATTCAGGCCCGTAGAAGGCCTGGTAGGCCCATCAGGCATAGCAGTGACAATTAGGCCCGTAAGCCTGCAATGGAGAGGAGCTCAAGAGGGGAGCGGCAGTGGGGCTTATAAACCACTGCGCGCCCCTCTCAACTAGCGAGGTGGGACTAAACTTTCGACGCGGGCGTAGCAGCACAATGCCTTTAGTCCCGGTTGGGGAGGCGGACCGGGACTAAAGGTACCCTTTAGTCGCGGTTGTTGTCCCCAACCGCGACTAAAGGCTCTTTGTGCGCGGGACTAAAGGTACCTTTAGTCGCGGTCCGCCTCCCCAACCGGGACTAAAGGTATGTCTATATATACTGCACTTAGCAGTTTCTGCCATTTCCCATTCTCCTCTCTCGACGCCGAAGCCCTGCCCCGACGCCAATCAACGCCGAAGCCCTGCCCCGACGCCGACGCCGACGCCGAAGCCCTGCCCCGACGCCGACGCCGACGCCGACGCCGAAGCCCTGCCCCAGTGAGCGCCGCCGCCGCCCGTGCCCTGCCCTTAGCGCTCCGCCGCAGCGTGCCCCTGCCCTTGCCCGCCGCAGCCCCTGCCCTTGCCCTTGCCCGCCGCCCGCTGCCCCTGCCTGCCGTCCTCCGCGCGCCTCCCGCCGCCGGAAAAGGAAAAGAAGAAAGAAAAGGAAGAAGAAGAAAGAAAAAGGAAGAAGAAGAAGAAAAAAGGAAGAAGAAAACAAAAGAAAAACAGAAGAAAAACAAGAAAAGGAAGAAAAAAGGAAAAAGGAAGAAAAAAGAAAACAAAAGAAAAAGGAAGAAGAAAGAAAAAAGAAAAAAAAAAAAAGAAGAAAAAAAGAAGAAAAAAAGAAAGAAAAAAAGGAAAAGAAAAAAAAGAAGAAAAAGAAAGAAAAAGAAAAAGAAAAAAAAAGAAAAAAGAAAAAAAGAAGAAGAAAGAAAAAAAGGAAGAGAAAAAAAGAAAGAGAAGAAGAAGAAAAAAAGAAGAAAAAAAGAAAGAAAGAAAAAGAAGAAAGAAAAGAAAAAGGAAGAAGAAAAAAAGAAAAGAAAAAGAAAGAAGAAAAGAAAAGAAAGAAGAAAAAAAAAAGAAAAAAAAAAGAAAAAAGAAAAAAAAAGAAAGAAAAAGAAAAGAAAAAAGAAAGAAGAAAAAAAGGAAGAAAAAAAAAGAAGAAAAAAAAGAAGAAAGAAAAAAAGAAAGAAGAAAGAAAGAAGAAAGAAAAAGGAAGAAGAAAAAAGAAGAAAGAAAAAGAGAAGAAGAAAAAGAAGAAGAAAAAAAAAGAAAGAAAAAAAGAAAGAAAAAAGAAAAAAAAAGAAGAAAAGAAACCAAATGAAACCAAAAGAAAGAAGAAAAAAAAGGAAGAAGAAAAAAAGGAAGAAGAAAAAAGGAAGAAGAAAAAAGAAAGAAGAAAGAAAGAAGAAAGAAAAAGGAAGAAGAAAAAAAGAAGAAAGAAAAAGGATTGCTGGATAATCTTATTTTTTAATTCCTCCTCCTCTATGTCCCCTTAATCTTATTTTTTAATTCCTTTATACTTAAAGAATTTTTACTACATGCAGGAGTGACATCTGGCGGACGATACAGCCGAGCCACTTAGGGATCCGGAGGCTGAACGTTATTTAATGGGCATCATCAACAACGAGATTCCTTATATGCCGGGCTCAGAATATGAGCAAGAAGAGGATGTAGTCTCTTCTTTTCCGAACCTTGACGGTGGAACAGAGATTGTCGATGATCAAGAAGGTGAAGGAACGGACATTGTCGACGGAGGTCAACCGTCAACAAACGGCGATCTCGAATTGCAAGTAGCAACCACCTCCGGCGAGGTATATATATACATTGAGCCTCTTGTGATACAAACTTACTGAAATGTGAATACATATGTATTAACGCGCGCGACTCTCTTTCTTTTTTTAGCCCTCCGGATCGAGTACGACAAAGCGTGGCAAATCCAAGGCGATGAAAACAGGAGAAACATATGCCATTGAGTTTGTCAGTGAAACCGGCAAGCCCCTACAGCACACCTCAAAGTTTATCAACCAATGCGGAGTCGTTGTTAGAGACAATGTCCCGATCACCGTCCAGGAATGGAAGGAGCCAAAGAAGGCACGTCTTGGTTTCAGTTTTGTCGACAAGAGAACGAAAAAGGATTGCTGGAGAAAGCTTATGGAACATTTCATTCTACCTCCGGAATACAACAAAGTCGATGAATTCGGTAACGAGGTTCCGGGTGGACGTCAGAGGAGGAGGCTAGTTAAAGAGTTCGCTCTTCAGAAGATGGGCGAAGCATTCCGGAACTTCAAGAAAAATTTAACCCGTGACTATGTCAACAAGGGCAAGACTCCGGATTTCAATGGACAACATGAGAAACTGAAAGATGATTGGCCAGAATTTGTGAGGCAAAAGCAATCGGAGCATTTCAAGGAAATATCGAAAAAAATAAGGATAATGCGAGTAAGAAAAAGTTCCATCATATTATGGGGCCAGGAGGATACCGCCTTTCGGAGCCTAGGTGGCAGAAGATGGAGGAGGACCTGAGGGTGCGAGGAATCCCTCTAGGTACAGAGGGATGGGACCCAAGGGCCAAAAGCTGGTGGTACGGGCATGGGGGATCGCTAGACCCGGAGACAGGGGTGTGTGTTCACCGGCAGAGACAGTTTGCTCCCACCCAAGCCCTTATTGACGCAATGACCCAAGCTCAAGAGGGCTTGATCAAGTTCAACAGAGAGAAAGACGCACTGACAACAGCCCTCGGGAATGATGAACACGGAGGACGTGTACGAGGCAAAGGCAAAGTTCCGTGGAAAGTAGGGTTTTCCCAGGACAATGACCCGTACTGTTACAGAAGCCGTAAGAGAAAGACGGACCGGGATGCAGATCTTATGACGAAGTTTGCATCGGAACTCCATGAGTTGAAGCAGACCGTGCATGAACTAGTAAAAGAAAAATCGGCTGCAGGGCCGCATGAAGATCATGAAGCGGATCGCGGAAGCCAGCAGCGGAGAAGCAGCGTGGCTTCCACGGATGCCCCGCCTGGTGCTAGTGCACCGATGATCGAGATTCGTGCACCGGAGCCTCACTACCCCGTGGATGATGTAAAGGAGATGAAAGAATGTGATCTGCATTATCCCGTGGGGAACGTTTCCACGAAGGTAGCTAGCGGCAGTGCTTTACCCTGTACACCTGGAGCACTCCACCACAACAACCCCATTGCATATGGCTATGCTCGTGTCACGGTGGAAGACATAGTCCAAGGGTTTGAGGACCTGGAGATTGACAAACCTACACCCGAAGGGGAGAGAAGACTTGGAGATGTCAAGCGCCAGATCATTCTATGGAAAAAGAAGTACATAGTGTTTCCAGGCGACGCGCCAAGGCTAGCAAGTCCACCCCCCTCCGATGGTGGTGGTGGTGGCGGTGGTGGCGGTGGTGGTGGTCGTGGTGGTTCACCTACACCTCCTTCACGCCATTCGACGCCGTCCCCCGATCCACAACCTCCGGCGGGTACGACGCCCCCCAATCCTCCTCCGGCGGGTACGACGCCCCCCAATCCACCTCCGGCGAAGAAGCAGAAGCAGGCGGACAGCAAGGAAACCCGCTCCTGGACTATTAACCCGGACCCTTATGTACCTAAGACCACAAGGGTACCGGAGCCATCACTGAAGCCTCTCCTCCCAAGGCCTGGGGAACTTAGTGAAGCTGAAACCAAATTGGCCGCGTCTGCTGATTATGAGAAATGGAAGGCGGATATGAAGGCGATAAAAGAGCCTGAGCCCAAGCAAGTATTCACTGAGAAGCAAAAGAAGTGGGCTAAGGATTTTTTTGACGACACCGTCCCAAGCCGAGCTGAATATGCCTGACGACTATGGACATGAACTTCGTAGGCAAGCAAAAATATTGAAGGAGGAGAAAGAAGAAAGTAAAAAAAGCGGGAAACAAGTTGACCAGCTCGGGATGCAGAAGAAACAATCGATCCCCCCGCTCATAGTGAAAGCCGGTCCGGAAGAGGACCCCGAGATCATAGCAGCTGCGGCAGCACTTGGATTGACTGTAGCGAGTGCCATGAAACAAGCGTCCGAGATGGGTTTGACTCTTCGTGCCTTCTTAGGCCTTGAGGATGCGCCAGTATGTGAGATAGCATTACAATATGTGCGGAATGGGCCTCTCGTCGAGCCTGCGCGGGAGAAGAGTCTACCGCCACAAATGCGAAATCTGCTACGTTGGTACAAGCAATTCATAACATGGGCCGACAAAGAATATGTTTATGCGGATGTTACAGAGGAGCATCACACCAAACGGTACTCTGTACAAGTTCATATGAGTGAATTGTTCCAGCTGTTCAATCTGCGCGAGCTCGACAAATCTATGCTGAGTTGCTACGTTCTGTAAGTGATTTATTTCTACCTCATCTCGTTCTTCATTGCCTGCACTATATATATATATATATTGTCCTAACTATATTGTTGCGTACGCTATTATGCAGATTGAAGATTTGGGAATGCAAAATAAGAAACATCCATGATGTTGGGTTCATTGACCCACATATCGTTAATGGACATGTGTTACAATATCACCCCGAAGACGTGGAGAAAGACTTGTACAAGTTTCTTAGAAAGCATCAACTCAAAAGTCATATTCTATTTCCTTACCATTTTGGGTGAGTGTTTCTCTCTTGTGCCCATTCTCTTTTGTTTACTCCATGCATGGTATGTCTAATCGATGAGTTATGCATGACTGTGCATGTAACGTGTCCGCAGGTTCCACTGGATTCTGCTAAATATTGAACTTCACACCTCCAGAGTTCTAATCATGGACTCTATGGATTCGGATCCAAAGCGTTGGGCCGACATGAGAAAAATGCTGCAAAAGTAATTATTTTCAATCATTTGAGCTCTATATCGATCGGTCTCTTTCGTTCATTTCCTAATATCAAGTAACTAATAACTCCCTTGTTCATTTAATTTTCTTTGCCCTGTAGGGTTTGGAGACGGTTCTCAGAAGAAATTGTCGGTGAATTCAAACATGAGCTAGATTTTAGAAGGTTAGTTAATGTGGATAAGCAGCCACCGGGGACCAATCTATGTGGATACTATGTTTGTGAGAACATCCGGAAACTAACCTCTGAGCGGAAGGCATCGGATAGCGTGCGGAAGGCGACGGATAACTTGCGGAGGAGGCTTAGTCCAGAAGCTCGCTTCCGACCAATTCAAGATGAATTAGCAGGATTTTTCTTGAGGGAAGTCATCAATCCTAAAGGAGAACACTATACCGAGGACGACAGACATTTATATGCATACCCGAGATTGAAACTTGTTCGAAGTTGTATATGGTCCTCCATCCTAATTGTGTATGGAAACTTGTTCGAAGTTGTATATGGTCACCCGAGATTGAATATATATTATATATTCCTCTTGAATTCTTCTTGTTTGAAATTTCATATGCATGTATATAGTATCGTAGAATATGTGTACTGAAACTTCATCAAAATTAAAACAAAACACAAAATAAAATATAAAAGAAATAAAACACTACAAATTAAAAAGAAACCAGGTTTAGGGGGGCTAAAACCCTAAACCTGCGGACGAGGCCTTTAGTCCCGGTTAGCCACGAGAACCGGGACTAAAGGTCCTCCGCCCCGACGGACCCCTGGCGGCCACGTGGACGGGCCTTTAGTCCCGGTCAGCCACGAGAACCGGGACTAAAGCCTTTAGTCGCGGTTCGTAAGAGGCGCGACTAAAGGGGGGGGGGTCTTTAGTCGCGCATATTTAGTCCCGGTTGCACAGCCGGGACTAAAGGCCTTTGCGAACCGGGACTAAAGGGCTTTTTTCTACCAGTGGTCTTTGTATTTATATGATACTCTTTTTAAAGATGAAATTTTTACTCCCTCTGTCCCAAAATAAGTGTCTCAACTTTGGACTAACTTTAGTACAAAGTTGTACTAAGATCAAGACACTTATTTTGGGATGGAGGGAGTATATCAAACAGTTCGTATCAATTTTGTTCATACATGCATGGTAGCACGGGTTGGATGGAACCATGATCTCTTTTCATAGTTTGCTCATGTGAAGAATAAATATACTACTGTTTTGCAGGGTCAAGATTAAATATACTAATTGTAGTCTTCTGATTCTGCTAATTCATTTCTATACTACACACAAGGCCTTGTTTCATATTTCACTCAATATCTTCTTTTTGTCACACGAGCATTTTCTAAATTTTACAAAGGTGCACCGAAACATATAGGTCATTGGCTAATTGCTACCGTTTGATGATAGCAAGTTCAAGTAATAGTTTGAACACATTCAAGGAATAGTATAAATAATGCCTATTACAAAAAAAAATAACACTGAGAATTTAGATATATTGTTTGTCATAGAGTTGTTGCTGGCCAATTTACAAGAAATTAATTCCCTCAGTTTTGGTGGCAAACATAATACATATCATCCATATTGGTATTGCACTGGCGTGGATAAGGTGGATGTCAAATAAGAGACATTGTCAATCCACAAAATAGCAAATTCTGCATGGGCATGTATGTATATTTTTTCCTAAATACAATTGAGAATTAGTATTTGCATAATTGGGTATCATATTAATTGATGCAGGGAATTAAAGGGTCTTGGGAAATCGGTTTCACAAGGTAGGAAATAGCATAGATGGCTTATGGTCCAGCGGCTAATAAGATGGGAATGTGTGTGTGTAGGGGGGGTGAGGAGGAGGTGGGGATTTCATGGTAATAAAGGTCGCCACTAAAACTAAATGTATTGTTGACATGATTAATATTGAACTCTTAAAATTTGTGTGACCCCGTTGCAACGCACGGGCAATTAGCTAGTACTACTTAATAAGAATGTAAGATTTCATGTTTCACTTTTCTTCCCACCACCCTTTCGCCCAACCTTCACCGTATCATAATCAATCACCTTAATTTATCTACCTTCTAAACTAATTCCACTTTAATTTATTTACCAAATTTCTCATCAAAATATAAGGTAAATCACGAATAGGATTTGTGTAAATCACGAACAGGAGGAGTGGGCTGACGTGTTGCCGGACTTGGAGGAGGAGTGGCCTGACACGGTGCCGGTCTTGGAGGAGGAGGAGCGGCCTGACGAGTTGGTGGACTTGAAGGAGCAAGACTCCGCTGAGGCGGTGGCTGATGACTTGGAGGAGCGGGAGTCTGCTGCCGCGGTGGCGGACTTCGAGGAGGAGTCGGCTGACGCGGTGTCGGTGGCCTTGTTGGAAAGATGATGCAATCCTTTCTCCATAGGATGATACGATGTATGGCCTCTCCCAGTGTGTGATCGTCGTCACCTCCAGGAATGTCAAGCTCTAGCCCTGAATATTGTGCCACCACTTCATCAACCACGACATGAGCATAGCCAGCTGGAATCAGGTTGCAATGGAAGGTTGCTTCAGGGGTATTTGTATAAGCAACGGCGTCCGCCACTACTACCTCTTGAGCACTGAGTTGGTTTTCCTTTGAAGAGGAAAGGGTGATGCAGTAAAGTAGCGTAAGTATTTCCCTCAGTTTTTGAGAACCAAGGTATCAATCCAGTAGGAGGCCACACGCAAGTCCCTCGTACCTACACAAACAAATAAGAACCTTGCAACCAACGCGATAAAGGGGTTGTCAATCCCTTCATGGCCACTTGCAAAAGTGAGATCTGATAGAGATGATAAGATAATATTTTTGGTATTTTTATGATAAAGACTAAAAGTAAAGAAAGCAAAATAAACGGTAATAGAAATAACGGTAGATTAATATGATAGAGAATAAACCCGGAGGGCATAGGTTTCACTAGTGGCTTCTCTCAAGAGGATAAGTATTACGGTGGGTGAACAAATTACTGTCGAGCAATTGATAGAATTGAGCATGGTTATGAGAATATCTAGGTATGATCATGTATATAGGCATCACATCCGTGACAAGCAGACCGACTCCTGCCTGCATCTACTACTATTACTCCACACATCGACCGCTATCCAGCATGCATCTAGAGTATTAAGTTCATAAGAACGGAGTAACGCTTTAAGCAAGATGACATGATGTAGAGGAATAAACTCATGGAATATGATATAAACCCCATCTTTTTATCCTCGATGACAACAATACAATACGTATCGTTTCCCCTACTGTCACTGGGATCGAGCACAGCAAGATTGAACCCAAAGCTAAGCACTTCTCCCATTGCAAGAAAGATCAATCTAGTAGGCCAAACCAAACGGATAATTCGAAGAGACTTGCTAAGATAACCAATCATACATAAAAGATTCAGAGGAGATTCAAATATTGTTCATAGATAATCTTGATCATAAACCCACAATTTATCGGATCTCGACAAACACACCGCAAAAAGAAGATTACATCGAATAGATCTCCAAGAAGATCGAGGAGAACTTTGTATTGAGATCCAAAGAGAGAGAAGAAGCCATCTAGCTAATAACTATGGACCCGAAGGTCTGAGGTAAACTACTCACACATCATCGAAGAGGCTGTGGTGTTGATGTAGAAGCCCTCCGTGATCAATGCCCCCTCCGGCGGAGCGCTGGAAAAGGCCCCAAGATGGGATCTCATGGGTACAGAAGGTTGCGGCGGTGGAAATAGGGTTTTGGCTCCGTGTATGATGTTTTCAGGGTACATAGGTATATATAGGAGGAAGAAGTAGGTCGGTGGAGCTACGAGGGGCCCACGAGGGTGGAGGGCACGCCCAGGGGGGTA
This sequence comes from Triticum aestivum, assembly GCF_018294505.1. Lineage (NCBI taxonomy): Eukaryota > Viridiplantae > Streptophyta > Magnoliopsida > Poales > Poaceae > Triticum > Triticum aestivum. The sequence goes on along the minus strand of NC_057811.1, from coordinate 33,570,342 downwards.
GGCGTGCCCCCCTGCCTCGTGGCCTCCTCGGTGATTTCTTGACGTCCACTCCAAGTCCTCTAGATCACGTTTGTTCCAAAAATAACTCTCCCGAAGGTTTGGACTCCGTTTGATATTCCTTTTCTGTGAAACACTGAAATAGGCAAAAAAAACAGCAATTTGGGCTGGGCCTCCGGTTAATAGGTTAGTCCCAAAAATAATATAAAAGTGTATAATAAGCCCATTGAACATCCAAAACAGATAATATAGTAGCATGGAACAATCAAAAATTATAGATACGTTGGAGACGTATCAAGCATCCCCAAGCTTAATTCCTGCTCGTCCTCGAGTAGGTAAATGATAAAAACGGAATTTTTGATGTGGAATGCTTCTTAGCATAATTTTCAATGTAATTCTTTTTATTGTGGCATGAATATTCAGATCCGAAAGATTCAAGACAAAAGTTTAATATTGACATGAAAATAATAATACTTCAAGCATACTAACAAAGCAATCATGTCTTCTCAAAATAACATGGCCAAAGAAAGTTATCCCTACAAAATCATATAGTATGGCTATGCTCTATCTTCATCACACAAAGTATTTAATCATGCACAACCCTGATGACAAGCCAAGCAATTGTTTCATACTTTTGATGTTCTCAAACTTTTCCAATCTTCACGCAATACATGGGCGTGAGCCATGGACATAGCACTATATGTGGAATAGAATGGTGGTTGTGGAGAAGACAAAAAAAGGAGAAGATAGTCTCACATCAACTAGGCGTATCAACGGGCTATGGAGATGCCCATCAATAGATATCAATATGAGTGAGTAGGGATTGCCATGCAACGGATGCACTAGAGCTATAAGTGTATGAAAGCTCAACAAAAGAAACTAAGTGGGTGTGCATCCAACTCGCTTGCTCACGAAGACCTAGGGCAATTTTGAGGAAGCCCATCATTGGAATATACAAGCCAAGTTCTATAATGTAAAATTCCCACTAGTATATGAAAGTGACAACATAGGAGACTCTCTATCATGAAGATCATGGTGCTACTTTGAAGCACAAGTGTGGTAAAAGGATATTAACATTATCCCTTCTCTCTTTTTCTCTCTTTTTTATATTTTTTTCATTGTTTGGGCCTTTTTTTCTTTTTTATGGCCTCTTTTTTTTCTTTGTTTTCTTTTCATCCGGAGTCTCATCCCGACTTGTGGGGGAATCATAGCCTCCATTATCGTTTCCTCACATGGGACAATGCTCTAATAATGATGGTCATCACACTTGTATTACTTACAACTCAAGAATTACAACTAAATACTTAGAACAAAATATGACTCTATGTAAATGCCTCCGGCGGTGTACTGGGATATGTAATGAATCAAGAGTGACATGTATGAAAATTATGAAACGTGGCTTTGCCACAAAAACGATGTCAACTACATGATCATGCAAAGCAATATGACAATGATGAAGTGTGTCATAATAAACCAAACGGTGGTAAGTTGCATGGGAATATATCTCGGAATGGCCATGTAAATGCCATAATAGGTAGGTATGGTGGCTGTTTTGAGGAAGGTATATGGTGGGTGTATGATACCGGCGAAAGGTGCACGGTATTAGAGAGGCTAGCAATGGTGGAAGGGTGAGAGTGCGTATAATCCATGGACTCAACATTAGTCATAAAGAACTCACATACTTATTGCAAAAATCTATTAGTTATCGAAACAAAGTACTACACGCATGCTCCTAGGGGGATAGATTGGTCTGAAAAGACCATCGCTCGTCCCCGACCGCCACTCATAAGGAAGACAATAAATAAATAAATCATGCTCCGACTTCATCACATAACGGTTCACCATACGTGCATGCTACGGGAATCACCAAACTTTAGAACAAGTATTTCTCAAATTCACAACTACTCAACTAGCATGACTCTAATATCACCATCTTCATATCTCAAAACAATTATCAAGTATCAAACTTCTCTTAGTATTCAACACACTTATAAGAAAGCTTTTACTAATCTTGGATGCCTATCATATTAAGACTAATTTCTCAATTTAAGCAAATTACCATGCTGTTTAAGACTCTCAAAATAATATAAGTGAAGCATGAGAGATCAATAATTTATATAAAATAAAACCACCACCGTGCTCTAAAAGATATAAGTGAAGAACTAGAGCAAAAACTATATAGCTCAAAAGATATAAGTGAAGCACATAGAGTATTCTAACAAATTCCGAATGATGTGTGTCTCTCTCAAAAGGTGTGTACAGCGAGGATGATTGTGGTAGACTAAAAAGCAAAGACTCAAATCATACAAGACGCTCCAAGCAAAACACATATCATGTGGTGAATAAAAATATAGCCCCAAGTAAAGTTACCGATAGACGAAGACGAAAGAGGGGATGCCTTCTAGGGCATCCCCAAGCTTAGGCTTTTGGTTGCCCTTGAATTTTACCTTGGGGTGCCTTGGGCTTCCCCAAGCTTAGGCTCTTGCGAATCCTTGTTGCGTAATCCATCAAATCATTACCCAAAACTTGAAAACTTCACAACACAAAACTTAACAGAAAATCTCATGAGCTCCGTTAGTGAAAGAAAACAAAAGACCACTTCAAGGTACTGTAATGAACTCATTCTTTATTTATATTGGTGTTAGACCTACTGTATTCCAACTTCTATATGGTTTATAAACTCTTTTACTAGCCATAGATTCATCAAAATAAGCAAACAACATACGAAAAACAGAATCTGTCAAAAACAGAACAGTCTGTACTAATCTGTATCTAACGCAAACTTCTGGAACTCAGAAAAATCTACCAAAATAGGAAGACCTAGATAATTTGTTTATTGATCTAGTGCAATTGGAATCAGTATTGTTCTGGTGATTTTAAACAATTGTTTTCGTGAACAGAAAGTTTCTGGAATTTTCAGCAAGATCAAATAACTATCATCCAAGAAGATCCTATAGGTTTCACTTGGCACAAACACTAATTAAAACATAAAAACACATCTAACCAGAGGCTAGATCAAAGATTTATTACTAAACAGAAATAAAAATCAAGAAAATTAAAATAAAATTGGGTTGCCTCCCAACAAGCGCTATCGTTTAACGCCCCTAGCTAGGCATCGATAATTTCGATGATGCTCACATGAAAGACAAGAATTGAAGCACAAAGAGAGCATCATATAGCATGTGAAAAACATATATAAGTCTAACATACTTCCTATGCATAGGCATCTTATAGGCAAACAAATTATCAAGGCAAACAAAAACTAGCATATGCAAGGAAGCGGAAAGAAACAATAGCAATGTCAACATAACGAGAGGTAATTTAGTAACATGAAAATATCTACAGTCATATTTTCCTCTCTCATACATTACATGTGGGATCATAAGAAAATTCAACAAAATAGCTATCACGTAAAATATTTTCAACACGATCCACATGCATGCAAAGTTGACACTCTTCCAAAATAGTGGGATTTACATTAGCTAAAGTCATGACCTCTCCAAACCCACTTTTATCAAAAACTTCATAAGCTTGAAAATTCTCCAAATATATGGGATCTAAAGTTGACACTCTTCCAAAACCACTTTCAATATTATTTGCAAACACTATTATCAATCTCATATTCATCATGGGGCTTAAGCAAATTTTCAAGATCAAAAGAAGAATCACCCCAATCATGATCATTGCAACAAGTAGTAGACATAGCAAAACTAGCATCCCCAAGCTTAGGGTTTTGCATATTATTAGCACAACTGACATCAAGAGAATTTATTATAACATCATTGCGATCATGCTTTTCATCAAAGGAACTATCAAGTATGGGTGCAATAGCAACGATCTCATGTTTAACATATGGAACTATAGCAAATTCATCTTTATAAATATTGGCAGCATGGCCACAAGAATAGCAAGCATCATGTTCATCAAGGGATATTTCAATCAAATCATCGGAATCATAATTATCTATAGATTCATGCATATCATTATTTTCTTGCTCCATAGACTCCTGCAAAATATTAGCCTCTTCTTGGACAGCGGAGGAGTCCTCAATATATGGTTTAACATAGGCATTGGAAGCATAATTATCATAACAATATTTAAGTATGGCAAAATTTTCAGATTTTTAAAGAGTAGCATCATACGTTTCAATCAAAGAAGAAATTTCATAAGCACCCTTAAAAGCAACAAATTCTTCAATTTGTTGAACATCATAGTAATTATAAACACCCTTAGCATACGAAGATACGATTCCATTATCACTAAACTCACATTGGTAGGGAAGGTGTTTCTTAATGTTTTCAGAGCAACAAGTAAAATCATAAATTTCACAAAGATTCCAAGCATAACACATCAATCTGTTTATTTGATCCCATAAGAGTCTCCCCTTTTCAGACAAACGGTGACGCACAAAATGAGCATGCTCATCTAAAGATTTCCCATCAAGTAGGCTAGTTGGGGTTTCATCACGAGCGCATAAGGATCGAAGATGATCCAAGTAGAACACTTTAACTGGATCCATATCAATAGATTTTTAGCAAGCAAAGATGCAAGCAAATAGAAGGCACATGGTAACACAAGCAAACAATAGATCTGGCGAGAAAAAGGCAAACGAAAAAGAAAGCGAATAAAACGGCAAGGGTGAAGTGGGGGACAGGAAAACGAGAGGCAAATGGCAAATAATGTAATGCGAGGGATAAGAGTTTGTGATGGGTACTTTGGTATGTCTTGACTTGTGCGTAGACTCCCCGGCAACGGCGCCAGAAATCCTTCTTGCTACCTCTTGAGCACTGCGTTGGCTTTCCCTTGAAGAGGAAAGGGTGATGCAGTAAAGTAGCGTAAGTATTTCCCTCAGTTTTAGAGAACTAAGGTATCAATCCAGTAGGAGGCCACATGCAAGTCCCTCGTACCTACACAAACAAATAAGAACCTTGCAACCAACACGATAAAGGGGTTGTTAATCCCTTCACGGCCACTTGCAAAAGTGAGATCTGATAGAGATGATAAGATAATATTTTTGGTATTTTTATGATAAAGACTAAAAGTAAAGAAAGCAAAATAAACGGTAATAGAAATAACGGTAGATTAATATGATAGAGAATAGACCCGGGGGCCATAGGTTTCACTAGTGTCTTCTCTCAAGAGCATAAGTATTACGGTGGGTGAACAAATTATTGTCGAGCAATTGATAGAATTGAGCATAGTTATGAGAATATCTAGGTATGATCATGTATATAGGCATCACGTCCCTGACAAGTAGACCCACTCCTGCCTGCATCTACTACTATTACTCCATACATCGACCGCTATCCAGCATGCATCTAGAGTATTATGTTCATAAGAACGGAGTAACACTTTAAGCAAGATGACATGATTAGACAAGCTCATGCTGCCCATCTTTCTGTTTTCCCTGTGAAGAGACCTGTGCTGATGTAGATAGAAAACCAAATGCAGTGAGTAGCAGTTTTCATACAATTGCCGACTCAATCAGTAGTAGTGATGTAGTGAGGGAGAGATTGCTATTTTAAGTGCCTGAAAATGTGAACTCTCTGTCAGGTGGAGATTGTTATGATGTAGACAGAAAACCGAATTCAGCCTCTAGATTAATTGTGCTGATGTAGACCTACTCCCTCCCTCCCATAATATAAGAGCATTTTCATACAATGCTCTTTAGTAGTAGTGAGGGAGAGATTTCTATTTTAAGTGCCTGCAAATGTGAACTGTCTGCCTGGAAAGACATCCCCTATGAACTGAATTTGCACAATTCTCTTTTTCTTCAACAAAATTTGCATATGTTAAGTAGCAATGCCACTGTGATAATTTATTTCTTTTTTGAGATATGGTGAAGGCTTTGGTGAGTTGGCTAATGTTTGAATTTGAATTCTTTGATGAGTTAACCATACAGATAATGTATACATACCCGGGCGTGTGTGCTTCAGTGTGTTGGGTGTGTGATTATTGTCGTCGTTAGAAAACTGTGTGTTCTACGGGACATGTTGTGTTGCTCCTCTCGACATGCTCGGGAATGGGGTGAATGAATCTCGCACAGTGGAATCTTCTCTTTTGATTGGTCTGGTAGATACGTGAAGGTACTATTTCTTTACTGAAATGTGACTACAAATGAATATATTTAGTGTTAGGTAGTTTGGTTACATATTTTCTTAGCATATCTCTCATTTCTAGCATATGTCATTGGTTATTGTTTAATCCAAACTGTATGTAGCTTTTTTTGTGACAATCTAATTTCTCAAATCTTGGTATGTACTCCCTCCGTTTCAAAATAGATGACCTAACTTTGTACTAAAGTTAGTACAAAGTTGAGTCATCTATTTTGGAACGGAGGGAGTAGATGTTTAGCACTATATATTTAACACATGATCAAATTGGACTTTGATTCACCGTTAATATTGCTTTCATCACGAATTGCACTTTTTATGAAAATAGTACTGTATTACATATCATTAGAAGTAGTGGTCAAAGTATTGTTTTTGATGCTGTGTAGGGCAAAACTGACATCTGTTTTGAACCGAAGGAAGTAGTTGTCAAAGTATTGTTTTGATCGTGTACTAGATGCTTCTACTTGTATGAATTGTATTCAACTCAATTTGGCAGCAACTTGCTATCTTGTGTATTTCTAAAAGGTATTGCCGGTGAGCTAGAAACCAGATTTTTCTGCTTTCCTACTCCATGAACGCATTATATGCCCATTGATCGTTTAGCCTCTCTTGGCACCAGATTTTGCCAAAAACTGCCAAGTTGAAGGTGTGCCTCAAATTACCTATTGTTCTCTGTTTCTGATGTTAGTGTTGTCTAATAATTCCGTGGTGATTTCACGTCAGAGCTTTTGGCACAAATTTTAAGATTGTTTAGCTAATCTTTACTGTTTGAGTGATACAAATCTACAGATATAACTTTACCAGCTTTCCATGAATGCCTTTTACAGATTGGTTTGACTGATTCCATGATTTCCATGAATTACGTTCTGGTGGTCAAGATGCAGAAGTGGCTTGTTCGCTTGCTTCTGTTAGTTAGTACTCTGTACTTTCCAATTGATCCTGCTTCCTTCATTAGGTACGAGTTCGTCTTTTCACTGGTTTTTTATTCTGCGTCAGGTTTCTATTTAGGCCCCATTTTCTGCGTTTGTTCTTGGTGATTGTTTATCTTGTTCACACTGATGAATTTTGAATTATTTTGCTTTTGTTAACATTCAGGCAAGGCTTGAATGAGTTTGTTGATGTTTGTATTTTTTAACGTGTTAACCTTATATGTCGCTTATTCCTCTTAAAAAGAAGATAAATAGTTTGCTCTTGCCATCTGGACAGAGGAGAGTAATATTATAGATGAATCAAAATAAGCAGGGTTTCCACATACATCGATAATCTTAAGATTGGCAAATTTTCACACAAGTGATGCACCAAAGCGAAACACATTTGATCAACTGATGCAGCAACCACAGCTGTTCGACATCATATGTTTATGATCCCATGACCGACCTGCTCGCAGCCCTTCAAGGTTAGTTGGCGCCACTCGCCACCCACATATCGTGGCAGACATTCCTGCAAACCTCAACATCTGCAAAATAGTCCAAGATCATCAGAACAGACGGTTCCTTTTCCCTTAGTGAAAAGAACACATTCTGTCAATATATCCCCCACAAAAGAAAATATTCTACCACTGTACATGATAATTCATAAACAGTGCAAACGCATCCATACAGTTTGTGTGATGAAAACACATATTCTATCGAATATTCTATCGATGCAAGACAGGTGGTTAGTGTCTTACCGACTGACAGCGCTGGCTGGTCACAGATGGAGTCCATGCCACAGGCGATCAAGCAGGAGGCAAGGCGATCAATGGCGTCGGGGCAGCGACCAGCACACTTGACCTTGCAGGGCAACGGCTGGATCCTTTCCTTGCACGCAGGGTAGCACCGCCGGTAGCACTTGCAGTTGACTCCGGAGGGCTGCTGATGGGATGGCTTTGGCAGCGTGAGGAGAAGGAGCATGCACAGGGCGGCAATGGCGGCCACTCTATTCTTCCCCTCCATCTCCTTGGCCTCACACTCACAGTCGTACTGTAGAAGAGAAGAGAAGAGAAGAGAACTCCCGTGGTGAGTGGTGGCTCTGTCATTCAGCCAGAGTGTGGGCTCTTATATATTGGAGTTCCGAGGGCAATATCGACATTTCACCCAGATAATTCGTAATGGAGCCGAGATTAGTATTTCACTATTTTCCAGCAAATCAAATAACCATAATTTCAAGTTGGAGTGTCCTGTAGCCAATTTTGCCGTAGTATTCATTTCTCTGAACGAGATGGGACTTTGCGTACTGTCACTTAATTACTAGCCCCTAGTGATAGTGGTGCACCTGATAATAACCATGGATCTTAAACTGGTTAAACAAGCACATGGTGCTCACCTTATGAGCTGTGAAGCTGCCTGTGTTGATATAGAAAAAAAACTGAATGCAATTCTATACGATGCTGTTTATATAAGGGATAGCGTACCGTGCTGGTGCATAGTTCCTGTTTATATGATTCTATACAGCTGCATGCAGGGAGATCAATCAGAGTTCATTGGCAGCTTACAAGATTCTGAATGTAATTACAATAGAATAGTCCTCGCTAGGAAAAAACCCAAGCAAGCCCTTTGAAGCCACCTGTGCTGTTGTAGAAAGAAAACCGAACGCGGTACCACTGGAAATTATTGTACATATGTTTAATCACTTGCTGTTTAGTAGTAGTAAAGGACAGATTGCTATAAAGTGAATTTGCATAATTCTCTTTCCTTAACAAAATTTGCATCTATTCAGTAGCTTGCTACGATACAGTACAGGGACAGTTGGCCATCTTCTTCGTTCAGATATCATCCAGACGAGTAGTTAACATACAGATTATGTATAAGCGGGCGTGTGTGCTTCAGTGTGGGTTGTCTGAGTATCGTTGTCGTAAAAATCTATGTAAGATACAGGTACATGTTGTGTTGCTCCAGTTGACATGGTCGGTAATGTGGTGAATGAATCTCACACGGTGAAATCTTCTCTTTTGATTTGTCTAGTGGATATATGAAATTGCCTGTAAGATGTATTTTTTTTACTGAAACTTGACATAAGAATATATCTAGTAATTGTGGTGAATGAATCTCACATGGTGAAATTAACTGTAGGTTGTAATTTTCTATACTGAAATGTTTTTTTTTGACGCGTCAACGGCGGGCTTACGCCTGCCTGAACCTTTATTACCAAAATGACCAGTCGAAATTACATAGAGAACCAGAGATACAGGCGGTTGGGGAGGGAAGCGGGGGAGGGTTACAGTGAGAGCTTAAGCTATAATCTCGCAGCTAGGTGAAACAACATGGAGCCCCACTCTCGAAGCAGAATCTGGTTGGCAGAGTTGGAGCAGCGATGAGACCAGTGTAGGAGATATGCCCTAGAGGCAATAATAAATGATATTATTTATCTCCGAGTTCATAATTATGTTTATGTTCCATGCTATAACTGCTATGGTTCTCGAGTCTGCAATAACCACGAGGCTCGGAGGAAGACTCATATGCACGTGTGGAATAATAAACGGTAAAATGTATTCCTAGTCTGGCCTCTAAGACTAGCTCAAGTGTTGCATGATGGTTATGTTTTCCTGATCATGGGCATGTCTATGTCAGCAACCTTGAGGGCACAATGTTAAGAGAACATTTGTGTTGAATCGACCCGGATTGATGTTATGCTATGAGATTCATTCGTCACAAGTTTATTGGTACATAACACAGAGATGGTTAACGTTTGCATGATTCCTTAGACCATGAGAGTATCGAGTTTCTTCATGCTTGCTTCATGAACTTTGGGGTTTGTTAAACGTCATCCGTAAATGGGTGGCTATTACGGCGGCTTACGGGTTCATGGAAAAGTGTGTCAAGTAACTTGATAGCTCAAGATTGGGATTTGCTCCTCCGACGATGGAGAGATATCTCTGGGCCCTCTCGGTGTTACGGTATCCATCATCGTCTGGCCAGACACTTTGTGATTTGATCACGGGGATGCCGGAACACGATAACGAGAAAAGAGAACAATACCGGTAACGAGGTAACTAGCATAGTGGACAAGTTGTTGATCCACGGGAATGCCAACATGTCTCACCTCGGGTATTTGTAACATATCGCGAAGCAACAGGAATAGCACACGGCAACTGGAGGTTCACTCGAATATTTATTCGTGTGGGTATAGGGGTCAATATGGGTGTCCACGGCTCCGATGTTGATCATTGATCGGAAGGGGTTCCGGGTCATGTCTATACTTCACCGAACCTATAGGGTCACACGCTTAAGGGTCATCTATCTGCTGAATACTAGACAGGGAGTCTGAGAGAAAATCACCGAAAAAGTTTCGGACAGCGGAATCGTACCGCAGAGAGAGGTCATCGGATAAGTTTCGATGATACCGAAAAGTTGTTTCGGGATACACCATTAAGTCAAATTGGTTTCGGCACATGCCTGATAATTCTTGGAGGATGCCAGAATCATTCTGGAAGCTTTTTGGAATTTTCTGAGATAAAAACCGGAAATGTTCCGGAGCTGCCGGAGCCACTTCAGATGCGTTTCGCAGATGAAAATCACTAAAACCGGAATTGTTTCGGAACGCGTTGAAAATCATTTTAGTGGGTACTGGAAATGTTCTTAGCCCACATAAATATTTTCAGTTCGATCAGACGCTGAAAAATGTCGTCGTGAATAGTGAAAATCAGCTTTATGGTTACTTTATGGAAAGCCACCTTTTGGGGCTTTGCTCCAAAAGATCTTGGGGATGACATGGATGGATAGGAGCCATTTTTTGGGCCCCTCATGGGGGTGTGGCCGGCCACATGGGGTATCCCCCCTTGGGGACCCTCTTGTTCCTTGGTTTCACTCCTAGGTCCTTGTGGAAGGACTTCATTCATGTGCATTTTGGGTTTTTTGTGAAACTACCCTACCCCCTTGGGATTTCCTATAAATAGAGGTGGAGGGGCAGCCCTCCACACTCATCCCTTGCTCTCATACACATGCCATGCATTATCTGGCTTCTTCTCTCCCTCCCACGAAAAGAGTTTCGTAGAGCCGTAAGGCTGTCTGGGTTCCGGCAGGAACTAGTTCTGGACGGCGAAGCCCTGCCGGATAGATGACACCGTATGTGTGCAACTCTGTAGAGAGATCGTAGTTTCGGTCTTAGTTCGTGAGTGCCTCCCGAAGGGCTGTCCGTGTGACCGTCCGAGTTTCGAAGGTCCTCCCGAAGGGCTGTCCGAGTGACCGTTCGAGTTTTGAAGGTCCTCCCGAAGGGCTGTCCGCGACACCGTCCGGGGGGCTGTTCGACCGCCTCCCGGAGGGCTGTCTGAGGAGCAGATGAGGGTATACATCCTCGCGGTTGGGAGGTTGTAAATCCTAGCTGCGGGGATCTGCACCGCCGATCGTCATCGACTCTACTTCCCGCTGCGCTACTAGTCGGTAACGAAAAAGATCAAACCATGTATGCAGTCTCCATAGTGGTCCTGGGCTGGTGCGTAGGTCGGAAAATTTTTGTTTTCTGTCGCGTTACCCTACAGTGGCATCAAGAGCCGTGCTATGCGTAGATGCATGTTTCGATCTAGAATACATGGAGATGTGTGGGTATTGCATAATATAATTAGGTAGTAGATGAGATCTATTGCTGAAAATTATTTATGCGGGTGACAGATGAAATCTGTTACCCGACGTTCTTGTTGCTTCCCTAGAATTTGCGTTTGCTCAATCTCGGGACAGCATGGTGGAATTTGACAAAGTTCTGGCAATCCGTGATCCTGATTGATCATGGAAGTGCTATCAGTTCTTTAGGTTCTGCCATAGTCAAAAGAAAGATGAAATTCGCAGATGAAAGGGCATTGCAGATATTATCTGCACGGGGGTCATGCGTATAAAGAAGTATAGTATGGGGCTCGAGATTTAATTATCTCGTGTTTCATACACCCCGAGATGTTAATGTAGCAACTTGAATAATCATACTTGATGATAAAACGTTGGTAGCTGCGGTTTAAGTCAAAACCTTAGAAGCCACGTAAAATAAAATTTTGCATAAACCTATTAGAGGCGTCTAACTTGGTTTTGCAGGATGTGCATGTGATGTGGTATAGCAGTGCTCATACTAATTCGATTATGTATGAGATGACTATATGATGTAATTTGATTAACATGACCTGCGTGTCATGATTCGGCATGATGGCTGGAGCCATATGATTGCACTTTAATGACCTGCGTGTCAACCTTGTTGTAATGCATTATTTTGTTAGCTATAGAGATAGCAATATTATCTGGTGCATCGACAAGGTGGTGGCAATCTTCGCGAAGGTGAACACCGACGCGAATGCCGAAGACGAAGAAATGAAATACTTCTCCGTCAGAAAGGGCTATACCATATCATGCTATTATGAATTGCCTGAGATGTTTATCCCTTATGATGCACCCTTCTTGATTGCGCGGTAGTCGCTTTTATTAGGGTGATCTCTCACTTAAAATATCAAGTAGTTAGTGTTCTCCCAAGTGTAGCACCGTCACGGCACCTATCTTTTCGGGGTGCGCCATGGATGCATGGGTACGAACGATTAGAGAAGTGTGAGGCGGGTGAGGTCAGACCTCGCAGCAAGATCACTTGGTTGTCTTGACGTTCATGGCAGGATCGTCCTGAGCTCGGAACACACGCATCGAAAGATGAGCAAGAGTCACATAGAGATGTGATCGGCAAGTTGGCCTACCGATTAAAATTCCCGTTATGAGATGATGATTCTATGGCGATGAATTGAAGTCTGGATCTTGTATCACTCAAAATTAATTGTGAGAGATATTGATTTTAGTGGGAGCGCACTGTTGAATTAACATGTTTAATTCTCAGTGCAATTAATTATGAACACTGTCTAAGTGTTTCTTGCATAATAGTTGTAGAATAATGGCTCGCATTTCCACCTTCCCTATTAAAATTGAATAGCTGTTAAATATCTGGTTAAAACTTTACGATTGGTAACGTAATATGAGGATTGTCCTCAAAAGTGCCGAGAAGGACTTTGTCCTATCGCATGCTTTCCGTATCCTCCCGCTAATGCTATGGATCATGTGACTCTCGTCCTTCGATCCAAAAGCTAGAATTCTGTTACAGTCAAGTGGAATATGTTTGCTTCCATGAAACCCAAACTTCGAAAGTTGGGATAGTTATATGATATTCATGGAACTGAAAATTATTTTCAGATACAAACAAAGCAATGTTTGTTTGCAAGTATTAGTAAAAGTGTTTACTATGCATTTGACTGTTGGGAAAGGGATCCAGAAGAACGCCTGTCATATAATGAAAGGTGAATAAAACAACAACTTAAAGAGAAAGGAAGTGTCCAAAGGGTGTTAGTATGACTTACACGCCTAGGAAGTCCGGGGCTAATGCCACTCTTAAGTTGGGTGCTTCTTCTGAGAGTAGGAGAAATACTAAAAGTTAAACTGTTAGAAGTATAAAGGCAAAAGGAAAGAAGACTGGAATATCCAGCTCATGTATGAATGTCATACAAGTTTTTGATGTATAGAAGGCTGGTCAAAGATATAGTTCTTGCGAATTATGGTTAAACATGTTAATCACTAATTCTTGGGTATTGTGAGTTCATCACAAAAATGCCCGCTCGATTGCATTCTGTTGCAACTCGATGTAAGAACTACTATGGCCTGAAAGACTAGCTAGAAATGAGGTTAAGGTATACACAGGGAACATAGTAAATGTTACTATACCTTCCATCGGTGTATTGCCGTCTGTATTTATTTTCATAATTCATTTAGAGTTTTACAAACTCTATCCCATTGCATAAGGCATCTTGCAAGAAGGTTGTTCATAAGAGAACTTTTTATGTTCGATGTTATGAATAACACAAGGGCCATACTTTCATTATGAATGAGATGTATGTTATGAATATTGATAATAATACAATACCTCTGGGTTTACTTTCATAATTCATTTTAGAGTTTCATACACTCTAGCCCATTGCACAATGTTTGTTGCAAAAGAGTTGTTCATAAAAACAACAATTGTTGTTAAGTATTATGAATAACATAAGGGCCATACTTCCATCATCGATGGGACGTATGTTATGAATATTGAGGGTAATATGATACATCCATAACACTGACGCTAAATGTCGCAAGACTAAAAGAATACCACACAAGTGTGGCACTACATTTGGTCACATTGGAGAAACCCGCATGGAAAATTCCATTATGATGGATTTTGAAGTCTTTTTGATTTTGAATCATCTGACACTTGCAACTTTCCTCCGAAAAGTGAAGTGACTAAAATACCGTTCACAGGCCATAAGGAACGAACAACAAACTTATTAGTGATCATACATTTGATGTGTGTAGTCCGATAAGTGTTGTTAGTGGTGGATTTATTTATCTTCAGAAATGACTCAAGTAGATATATGGATATTTACTTGATGAGACGTAAGTCTGGATCTTTTGAAATCATTCGAAAGGTTCTCAAAAATGAAGTAGAAGTTATTGTAACAAGAAAATTATGTTTCTGCAATTTGATTGCACAAAGGAATATTTGAGTTACATGTTTAGCGAATGTCTGATGAGTTGTGAAAGGGGTTTCATAAACTTGCACCTCCCGGAACACCACTGCAAGTGGAAAGTCCGTGGAGATGTAATCAAACCATTTATGACATGGTAAGGTCAAAGATGACATAAATAAATTTGCCATTATCCCTTTTAAAGTGATGCTTTAGAGATTGCGGCTTTTACACTGAAAAGAGCTACATCGGGTCTGTTGAAATGAAGCCATGGTATGGTACGCCCAACCATGTTATATCTTTTCTTAAACATTTGGAATATGGGGCTTGTGTAAAAGGTTACAAACCTATTCCAAATCAGACAAGTGCTACTTTGTAGGTTATACCAAAATGTTGGGTATTCCTCCCTCACTATACCGAGGCAAATAGTTTTGCCGCGAAACGGTGTGCTTTTAAAGAGAATGGTTCTTTCAAAAAGGTGAGTGGGAGAATAGTGCAACTCGACGAGATAAACAGTATCTACGTCATCAGATCAAAGGAAAGAGACCTTGGAAGTAATTCCAGAGTTTCCTACTGCGACTGATACGGAAGTCTCTACAATAAAATGTATGAACTTCGGTCGAACTTGCAGCTGAACCACGTAGGCAAGGCTCGTGCAAACCTCTCAGGTGCGCAAACGAGATATTGTTGTTAGACAACATTATACCTACGATACACAAGGAAGCGTTGATGGGCCCTGACTCCGGAATTGGCTAAATGCCAATACAACCCGAGTTAGTTTCCATATAAGTGATTCAAGATTAAAACCTTGATACACCTTTCGGAAGACTTAGAGTCTAAAGAATATTTATGGAACTTAAAACTGATACGGATAAAATGTTTTATCCATAAAGCTCGACTTGTTGAAATAACAAGTTCAAGAGTTGACTACGATGAGGTTGTTTTCATCGTAGCGATGCTTAAAGTCGGTTCGGGTTGAACTAGCAATTAATACATATTTCAATCATGAGATATGAAACATGGATGATAAAAGGATTTCCATCTGATGGAAATGAAAGCTAGGACTTGTATATGATACAGTCCAAAGTAATTTGTCGATCCAGAGGATGCTAGTAGGTATGCAAACTTCAGAGTTCCAGCAATGGACAGAAGAGAGCAAAATGGAGTTGGAATCTTCGTGTTTTGATGAAATGGTCAAAGGGGTTTTGACTTCATCAATGGGTAACGAAGATGCTTGTAATTCAAGAAAGTAAGTGGGAGCGTAATAATATTTCTAAAAACCTTATGTGCTTGGCACATTGGTAATTGGAAATAAATTTCTTGACACGAATTAGGACTTCATTTGAAAATAGTTTTTCGATGAAGTGCTTAGGCTAAATAGCCTCAATATTAGGCATGATGATCTATGGAGATAGATTTACCTTATGGGGCTAAGCAATGAATACATATTGACAAGATGCTAAAACCTTTTAGCATTTAAAACGCCAAGGAGTGATTCTTGCCAAAGTCACATGGAAAGAGTTTTTGCAAGACTCGGTGTCCCAAAACACTGATGAGTAAAATACATGATGTAGATTCCACACACTTTTGTGTTTGGATTAATCATGTATTCCATGGTATGTAAAACAACCAGATATGTCCGATACTCCCAAGGTGTTGCGAGTATGGATACCAAAGTGATCAAATTACTGATCATGGGACAACAGTGAAAGATGTCACAGAGTACTAGAGTAAGTACTGATGACATGGTTTTCTCGCAAGCAGAGATCATGAAGAGTTCGTTGTAAAATGTTACATCGATACAGTCTTCATCTTTTCTCCATGCGATTTTCGATTTAAATTAAGGGTTTTGTGTAACACACAATGTGTGGCACAGTTAGTTGGAATTTGTTCAAACTAGTTACTGTGGCGAATTCTATAACAAGGGCTAAGTATGTTGACGCTTTAGAAGCGACAAAGAAGATGTTGAATCATATAGTTCATTCATGAACTTAGTATAGTTCCAAGATGGCTTTTGACAATGGGACACTACTGCAGGTAGTTGCTCCATAACTCAGTCTGAGGAATCCAGGTTCGACCTGTGATTCACATACATACAAAGCCAAGTCCACACAAAATATGAATTTTGTGAAAACGTGAAAACGCGAGGACATGCAAAGATACACACGGAACTGAAGTCATCAGATCCGTTGGACATCAGGCTATACCACAAGCGAAGCATAGTTACACCGGTGTGCCACAGGTGTGAAGTGCATTAGCATAAGCTAGATTATTGACTCTAGTGCAAGTGGGAGTCTGTAGGAGATATGCCCTAGAGGCAATAATAAATGATATTATTTATCTCCGAGTTCATAATTATGTTTATGTTCCATGCTATAACTGCTATGGTTCTCGAGTCTGCAATAACCACGAGGCTCGGAGGAAGACTCATATGCACGTGTGGAATAATAAACGGTAAAATGTATTCCTAGTCTGGCCTCTAAGACTAGCTCAAGTGTTGCATGATGGTTATGTTTTCCTGATCATGGGCATGTCTATGTCAGCAACCTTGAGGGCACAATGTTAAGAGAACATTTGTGTTGAATCGACCCGGATTGATGTTATGCTATGAGATTCATTCGTCACAAGTTTATTGGTACATAACACAGAGATGGTTAACGTTTGCATGATTCCTTAGACCATGAGAGTATCGAGTTTCTTCATGCTTGCTTCATGAACTTTGGGGTTTGTTAAACGTCATCCGTAAATGGGTGGCTATTACGGCGGCTTACGGGTTCATGGAAAAGTGTGTCAAGTAACTTGATAGCTCAAGATTGGGATTTGCTCCTCCGACGATGGAGAGATATCTCTGGGCCCTCTCGGTGTTACGGTATCCATCATCGTCTGGCCAGACACTTTGTGATTTGATCACGGGGATGCCGGAACACGATAACGAGAAAAGAGAACAATACCGGTAACGAGGTAACTAGCATAGTGGACAAGTTGTTGATCCACGGGAATGCCAACATGTCTCACCTCGGGTATTTGTAACATATCGCGAAGCAACAGGAATAGCACACGGCAACTGGAGGTTCACTCGAATATTTATTCGTGTGGGTATAGGGGTCAATATGGGTGTCCACGGCTCCGATGTTGATCATTGATCGGAAGGGGTTCCGGGTCATGTCTATACTTCACCGAACCTATAGGGTCACACGCTTAAGGGTCATCTATCTGCTGAATACTAGACAGGGAGTCTGAGAGAAAATCACCGAAAAAGTTTCGGACACCGAAAAGTTTCGGACAGCGGAATCGTACCGCAGAGAGAGGTCATCGGATAAGTTTCGATGATACCGAAAAGTTGTTTCGGGATACACCATTAAGTCAAATTGGTTTCGGCACATGCCTGATAATTCTTGGAGGATGCCAGAATCATTCTGGAAGCTTTTTGGAATTTTCTGAGATACAAACCGGAAATGTTCCGGAGCTGCCGGAGCCACTTCAGATGCGTTTCGCAGATGAAAATCACTAAAACCGGAATTGTTTCGGAACGCGTTGAAAATCATTTTAGTGGGTACTGGAAATGTTCTTAGCCCACATAAATATTTTCAGTTCGATCAGACGCTGAAAAATGTCGTCGTGAATAGTGAAAATCAGCTTTATGGTTACTTTATGGAAAGCCACCTTTTGGGGCTTTGCTCCAAAAGATCTTGGGGATGACATGGATGGATAGGAGCCATTTTTTGGGCCCCTCATGGGGGTGTGGCCGGCCACATGGGGTATCCCCCCTTGGGGACCCTCTTGTTCCTTGGTTTCACTCCTAGGTCCTTGTGGAAGGACTTCATTCATGTGCATTTTGGGTTTTTTGTGAAACTACCCTACCCCCTTGGGATTTCCTATAAATAGAGGTGGAGGGGCAGCCCTCCACACTCATCCCTTGCTCTCATACACATGCCATGCATTATCTGGCTTCTTCTCTCCCTCCCACGAAAAGAGTTTCGTAGAGCCGTAAGGCTGTCTGGGTTCCGGCAGGAACTAGTTCTGGACGGCGAAGCCCTGCCGGATAGATGACACCGTATGTGTGCAACTCTGTAGAGAGATCGTAGTTTCGGTCTTAGTTCGTGAGTGCCTCCCGAAGGGCTGTCCGTGTGACCGTCCGAGTTTCGAAGGTCCTCCCGAAGGGCTGTCCGAGTGACCGTTCGAGTTTGGAAGGTCCTCCCGAAGGGCTGTCCGCGACACCGTCCGGGGGCTGTTCGACCGCCTCCCGGAGGGCTGTCTGAGGAGCAGATGAGGGTATACATCCTCGCGGTTGGGAGGTTGTAAATCCTTGCTGCGGGGATCTGCACCGCCGATCGTCATCGACTCTACTTCCCGCTGCGCTACGAGTCGGTAACGAAAAAGATCAAACCATGTATGCAGTCTCCATAGTGGTCCTGGGCTGGTGCGTAGGTCGGAAATTTTTTGTTTTCTGTCGCATTACCCTACAACCAGAGGCGAAGGTATTCTGCTGCTGAGCGGGACACCAGGTGCAGACTTTGATGGTCATTCTTGAAGACCTTGGCGTTCCGCCTTTTCCACATATTCCAAAGCACGGCAATCAGGACAGTTGACCGACACTTGTTGTTTATATCCCCCTCCCAGGCGTGATACAGACCCTGGGGAGTACCTTGACATGGACTGTTTAGTTCGTCCCAAATGGGGGCAAGCTGGTGGCATTGGAACAGCAGGTGAGTGATAGATTCACAGTGGTTACAGAAGGGGCATGAGTCGATAGTAGCAATGCCCCGGCGGAAGCGGCGTTCATTGGTGAAGAGGCGGTCCTTGTGAGCAAGCAAAAAGAAGATGCGGCACTTGTTTGGGGCATAATTTCTCCATATTGCCGGCGCCAGCTGGCCCTATGACGTACTCCCTCCGTTCCAAATTACTTGTCGCACGTATGGATGTTGTTGGATAATGAGCAACTAATCTTTACTGAGGGCCAGAGGCCATTACATATACATGTGTGACAAAGTGCAGGAAACCCCTTATACAATGGGGATATACCAAACAGAGACTGTACACATCTAACACCCCCCCCCCCCCACAAACTCATGGTGGATCAACAACACTGAGTTTGGAGAGAAAAAAGCCATGCTGCGCTCGAGTCTGTGCCTTCGTGAAGAAGTCAGCCAACTGTAACTCAGAGGGCACATAGTGAAGAGCGAGAGTCTGATCCTGCACAGCAGCACGCACGAAGTGGGCATCCACACCGATATGCTTGGTGAGCTCATGCTTTACCGGGTCACGTGCAATACTGATAGCACCGTTACTGTCTGACAGTAAAGGAGTCGAGGTAGTAGCAGACACACCAAAATCCTCAAGTAATCACCGTAACCAGATCACCTCAGCCATCAACATAGTCATGGCTCGCAACTCAGCCTCTGTACTTGAGCGAGAAACTGTAGTCTGTTTCTTTGTCTTCCAGGCAATGAGAGAGCCACCAAGAAAGACACAATAAGCAGACAGCGAGCGACGATCAGAGGGATCACTAGCCCAGGTAGCATCAGAGTAGGCCTGGAGCTCAAGAGAGCTGGAGCGGGGAAAGAAAAGGCGCTGAGAGATTGTGCCACGAAGATATCGTAGAACACGAAGGAGGTGACTATAGTGGACAGAGTTGGGAGCTGAGACAAACTGACTCAGGATGTGGACAGGATAGGAGATGTCAGGACGCGTAACAGCAAGATAGATCAGGCTGCCAATGAGGTGACAATAGCGAGTGGGATTAGGAAGAGGGTCACCATCAGAGGCACGCAGCTGAACGTTGAGCTCCATAGGAGTCACAACTGTGCGGTCATCACCGAGAGCAGCGCGAGCAAGAAGATCCTGAATATATTTTTCTTGGGAGATATAGAAGCCATCAGTGGTGGAGGAGATCTCAATCCCAAGAAAATAGCGAAGTGGACCAAGATCAGTCATGAGGAACTGGTCGCGAAGGCGAGCCTTAACAAAGGCAATGTACTCAGAGTCGTCACCAGTGATGATCATGTCATCAACATAGAGAAGAAGAAGAGTGCGACCTCGAGGAGACATGTGAACAAACAACGCGGGATCATGATCACTAGGCAAGAAACCAGCGGCAGTTACCACAGAGGTGAAGCGCTCAAACCAGGCGCGATGGGCCTGTTTAAGCCCATAGAGGGAGCGCCGAAGTCTACAGACCATACCATCATGGGCATAGTACCCCGGTGGTGGCTGCATATAGACCTCCTCACGCAACTCGCCATTGAGAAAGGCGTTCTGGACATCAAGTTGAGAGATAGACCAATGACGAACAGAAGCCACAGCAAGGAGAGTGCGGACAGTGGTCATGTGGGCCACAGGAGCAAAAGTTTCATCATAATCGCGCCCCTGCTCCTGCTGAAAACCGCGGGCCACAAGACGAGCTTTGTAGCGCTCAAGAGAACCATCAGAACGAGTCTTAACCTTGTAGACCCACTTGCAGGTGATGGGACGAACACCGGAAGGGAGGGGTACCAAATCCCATGTGCCCGAGCGGTCAAGAGCAGCAAGCTCTTCGGCCATCGCAAGTTGCCATTCAGGCTGAGTCATGGCAGTCCGATAGGAAGTGGGCTCAGCAAGAACAGAGAGACCGTACCGATCAGGCGGGGGGCGAGGCCGAGCACGGAGGTTATGAATCGGGGGAGGCGTGAAACGAGCACCAGAGGTGGAAGGCGCGTCAGGGGAAGCATCCTCAGAACGAGGGCGACTAGTATAGTGGAGAGGGAACGGTGAGAGAGGGCGACGGACTGGAGATGATGGTGGAGAGGTGGTGGAGGAGGATGGGGACGATGGTGTCGGTGGTGAAGGAGAAGGAAGGAGAGGTGTAGGAGGAGGAGGTGAAACATGAGGCACATAGCGGGGTGTATCGGGGAGAAGAAGAAAAGAAATATCGTCCACAGAGAAGATCGAGGAAGAAGGACGTGGGTAGTAAGAGCGAGACTCATCAAAAGTCACATCACGCGAGACGCGCAACCGCCGACCAACAGGATCCCAACAGCGATAGCCCTTGTGCTCATCACTGTAGCCAAGGAAAACACACTCAACTGACTAAGCAGTCAGTTTGGTGCGTTCTCGCGGTGCAAGAAGGACATAGCACACACATCCAAACATACAGAGAGCTGAGTAGTCAGGAGAGCGACAAGTGAGACACTCCATAGGAATACCATCCTGCAGAGCAGTCGATGGCTGAATGTTGATGAGATAGGTGGATGCAGAAACAGCCTCAGCCCAAAAGTGGGGTGGAAGGGAAGCGACAATCATCAGTGCACGAGCCGTCTCAAGTAGGTGACGATGCTTACGTTCGACAACTCCATTCTGAGCATGAGCACCAGGACATGAGAACTGGGCAAGAGTACCCTGTTCCGCAAGAAAACCATGCAACAGCTAAGAGATAAACTCACCAGCGGAGTCAGCACGAAAAGTACGAATGGGCGTGGAAAACTGGGTGTGAACCATGACAGCAAAGCGTTTGTATATAGAGAGAACCTCGCTACGAGATTTCATGAAGTAGAGCCAAGTGTAGCGAGAGAAATCATCAATAAACAAAATATAGTAGCGATGACCACCTTTCGAATCAAAAGGAGCAGGACCCCAGACATCAGAATGAACTAAGTCAAAAGGACGCTGAGACACCGACTCACTGGTAGGATAAGGTAACTGGGTGTGTTTGCCAAGTCTGCAACCATTACAATGTAAAGAAACATCTCCAGAACAGACCCTAAGAGGCCCTGACGAACTAAAGAAGACAAGCGAGAGCCACAGATGTGACCAAGGCGATGATGCCACTGCTGGAAGGACGCAGACGAGGACGCAGCAAGAGCATGGGAGCTGGCAGAAGTGGTGGCAGTGGAAGGAACACAAAGCCAGTCAACCTCCCAAAGGCCCTCTGACTCACGGCGCCGGGGGCCAGCACCAACCAAAGCCTTGGTGCGACGATCCTGAATGGAGCAAGAGTCGGTTTCAAGAATGACATGACAACCAGAATCAGTAAGTTGGGCAGCGGAAAAAAGATTCATGGTAAGACGAGGAACATGTGAAACACTAGGAACAGAGAAGGACGGAGTGGAAAGAAGACCACGACTAGCAACAAGAAGAGGTGTGCCATCGGCGGTAAGAACATTAACAGGCGAATCAAGAGGTCGGAGAGAAGACAACACGGAAGAATCAGAAGACATATGAAAAGAGGCTCCAGAATCCAGAACCCACGAAGATGTACCTGACTGTGTAGATGCCTGCAGTGGTGGAGAAGTGGATGCAGTCACCGCAGCAGTAGAACCGGTCGTTGAAGAGCCTGAGGAATCCAAGAGACACTTGAGCCTCACAATGTCCTGGTCAGTGAGTGACGGAGTCGAGGAAGATCCAGGAGTCCCACTGGAAGAGGAGCGCCTCTGGTCTCGCTTCTTCTCACGGCAATCAGGCTCTGGATGACCTGGCCGAGAGCAGTAGCCACAGAAGGTGTCACGGCGCGACCGGCCCCTCTCAGCATAAGAAGGGCGACCCACCCCCCTGAAGGTGTGGGTAGGAGCGGTGGAGTGGTGAGCCGAGAAGACGACACAGGAGCTCGAGCAGCCAACATAGATGGAACCACCAGCAACCCAGCAGAGCGAAGGCGGGTCTCCTCAGCACGAAGCTCGGCAAGCACCTCCGAGAGAGGAACACGACCACGAGCAAGCAAGTGAGCCCTCCTGGGCTCAAACTCAGAGCGGAGACGAAATAGGAACTCATGAACCCGCTGAAAGTCCAAGTCAGACCGCGTAGTCTGACAGCAACGACAAGTGCCACAAACAACTGTCCGCAGTGAGTCAAGCTGACGCCAGATGGCAGAGCACTGTGAATAGAACTCATCAACAGACGAGTCACCCTGCTGAAGAGCATGCTTCTGACGCACCACAAAGAGGTATAGAGCATTGCCAGAGGGCTGATAGCGCTGACAAAGATAGGACCACATCGCTGCAACAGTGTCAAGGCCCATGAACTCCGAAGCAAACTGAGGGAGGACACTCGCAGTGAGAACAGCAGCAGCTCGGGCATCATCATTACACCACTGAGTGTAAGCAGACAGATCATCCCGGTAGACTGAAAGGGCATCAAAATAAGCGGACACCTGCTGATCATAGGCATCAACTGCAGCAGCATCAAGGGCCTTGGTTGCATCCCGATCAGCCTGAGAAGCATCAGTAGCAAGCACCGGCGGTACCGGTGGAATAGGAGCCACCGGAGCAACAGGGCAGGGCGGACAGGATACCTCGCCAGAGAGAACACCCCACATGAGGAGCCCGCGCATATGGATACGCATGAATCCCACAAACTCAGCATAATTTGTGCCATCGAAGATCACCGAGCACCGAGGAATAGCCACATAGCCAGACGAAGACATGTTGTTTGTCTCTTTTTTTTGCAGAAGTCAACAGACCCAGGCAGCCCGATCTGGATCGAGCAAGGGGTCGAGCGAGGCAGGGAGGGGCTCTCGATCCGGATCGGGCAGAAGCTCAATCGGGCCAGGAAAGGGAGCAAGACCTGGGCCGGTCAACAGCGGCCAGAGCCGACCGGCCGGACAAGCAGCAGAGGCTGCAACTGGCGGAACAAGGGAGCAACGGGCGGACGGAGACAGGCGGGAGCGCTCAAGCGGAGGGAGGAAGCGCTGCCAGGCTGGGGGATCGCATGCAAGAACCGGAGCAGAGAAGCAGCTGAGCGCGGCGGAAGCTGGACGGGACGGGAGCAACTGCTTCCCGACTGACCAGGGGCGGCAGAGCGGCCGAAGAGAGGGAGGCGAGGACGGAGCCTGACAGCAGGCGCGCGGATCCGGCTGGACAGAGGAGACACTAGTAGAAAACTGGGCTTTGGTCACAGGGCAATCTTCACATTAGTCCCGGTTCAGTCACGAACCGGGACTAATGTGAGCATTGGTCCCGGTTCGTGCGGCCAGGGGCCTGCCGGGCCTCGTGGGGGCATTGGTCCCGGTTCGTCCGGCCCCTTTGGTCCCGGTTGGTGGGACAAACCGGGACCAATGGGCCTCGCTCCTGGCCCACCACCATTGGTCCCGGTTGGTGGCTTGAACCGGGACCAGAGGCTCACCCTTTAGTCCCGGTTCATACCACAAACCGGGACTAAAGGGTTGGTCCTAGTAGCGGTCAGAGTTTAGTCCCACCTCGCCAACCGAAGGGCGCTCACACCGGTTTATAAGCCCGTCCCTCTCTGCCTTGTTGAGCTCCTCTCAAAGTGAAAATAGATGCCCTTATACAGGGAATTTGACCTAAATTCACAGTAAATTTCTTTGAATTTCATAGAAATTTATTATGAATTTAGGTTGAATTTTCTCTATAGGCGCATCTATGTTCATTTTTTATAGTAAATAAAATAATAAACCTTAATAAAATAAATAAAATAAATAAACCTTAATAAAATAAAATAAAATAAACTATAGTAACTAAAATAAATAAACCTTAATAAATTAAATAAAAATAGCAGCAGTAAAATAAATAAAAATAGCAGCAGTAAAATAAATAAAAATAAAATAAATAAAGTAAAATACATAAGTAATTAGAAACAAAATGGAATAAAATAAATAAGTTTTTTGTTGTAAGTAGAAACAAAACAAAATAAATAAAGCAAAAGAGAAAACAAAAAACAGGGAAAAAAATTATGCCACCTACTGGGCCACCACGGCCTGAATACGACTTGAAACCCATCCATGGGCCAGGATTCAGGCCCGCAGAAGGCCCAGTAGGCCCCACAGGCAAAGAGAACGGTTAGGCCCGAAAGCCTGCAGTTGAGAGGAGCTCGAGAGGGTGGGCGCAGCAGCGCTTATAAACCACTCTCGAGCTCTCTCAACTAGCGAGGTGGGACTAAACTTTTGACGCGGGGCAGCACAAGGCCTTTGGTCCCGGTTGGTGCCACCAACCGGGACTAAAGGGGGGCATTGGTCCCGGTTCGTGGCACCAACCGGGACCAAAGGCCTTTAGTCCCGGTTGGTGCCACGAACCGGGACCAATGAGTTGCCTATATATACCCCATCGCCACAGCAGAGCACTCCACAGTGCTCTGTTTTTTCTGGCCGGCGAGGGGAGGGCATTTGGGTGCTCTAGCTCACCTCCTATGCACATGAGGTGTTCGATGAAATGTCTGAGCCACACTAGTTAATCTTTCTCCTCTCGAAACTCGACCTCCGAGCTCCATTTTCCCCGAGATTTGTCTAGGTTTAGCGGTCCGTCACGTCCCGTCCCCGTCTTCACCGCCGTCGATCGCCCGCGCCGATCTCGTCGCCAGCACCACCGTGGTGAGCCTCTTGTTCTTATCTTCTTTCTGAAAGAAAAAAATTCTTACTTTAGATAGATACTTGTCTAATTTTGTTACTTTTATTATTCCTTCTTATTACATAGTGCGATGGTTTTGGTATCCGCCCCCGTCGGCCCTCGTCCTGTCTATGATTCGGATGTGGTATATATTATCTTTTTATAACTATTTGGTTCATTTATTGTTTATGACAAATATGCCGACCAACGTGACATAGATTTTATTTATCTAGGAGGTGGTTGAACCGGAAATTCTAACCGACCCTATTGTCGAGAGGTTAAATTTAGTTGAAGAAGAAAACAATTACTTGAAGGAAAAAATAAAAAAATTGAGGAGGAGAAGATGATATTGGAGTTGCATGTTGCGGATGTCGTCGATGATCACAAGATCAAGATGGATGCAATGCGCTTGAAGATTAGAAAGATTAGAAAATATGCCATTCATACCGAGGCTTGGTATCATTATGCCGTTGGATCAATTGTTACCTTGGTTGCGATTATGATCGCATTTGTTTTCGCATTGAAATGTTTTACATAGTTTCAATGTATGGTTTAATTAATTAGATGCTCTGGAGAGCTATATATATGTTGTTAGATGAGAACTATGTATGTACTTTGGTTTTAATGTGATGATGAACTTCTATTAATTTGGTCACTTAATTATCTATTCATGATGTTCTGTAATGGTTTTTGACACACTTAATTATATATAATGCACGCAGATGAACCGGCAATGGATGTACGGTGACAGACACACCTCCGAGTACATTAAGGGCGTGCATGATTTTCTCGAAGTGGCTGAGGCAAACAAGCAGAATGGTTTTATGTGTTGTCCATGCCCTATATGTGGGAATACGAAGTCTTACTCTGACCGGAAAATCCTTCACACCCACCTGCTTTACAAGGGTTTCATGCCACACTATAATGTTTGGACGAGGCACGGAGAAATAGGGGTTATGATGGAAGACGGCGAAGAAGAAGAGGACGATGACAACTATGTGCCCCCTGAATACGGTGATGCTGCAACGGGGGAAGCTGCTGAAGATCAAGAGGAACCAGACGATGTGCCCAATGATGCTGCAAGGGGGGAAGCTGCTGAAGATCAAGAGGAACCAGTGCCCGATGATGATGATCTCCGCCGGGTCATTGTCGATGCAAGGACGCAATGCGAAAGTCAAAAGGAGAAGCTGAAGTTCGATCGCATGTTAGAGGATCACAAAAAAGGGTTGTACCCCAATTGCGAAGATGGCAACACAAAGCTCGGTACCGTACTGGAATTGCTGCAGTGGAAGGCAGAGAATGCTGTGCCTGACAAAGGATTTGAGAAGCTATTGAAAATATTGAAGAAGAAGCTTCCAAAGGATAACGAATTGCCCGACAGTACATACGCAGCAAAGAAGGTCGTATGCCCTCTAGGATTGGAGGTGCAGAAGATACATGCATGCCCTAATGACTGCATCCTCTACCGCGGTGCGTACAAGGATCTGAACGCATGCCCGGTATGCGGTGCATTGCGGTATAAGATCAGACGAGATGACCCTGGTGATGTTGACGGCGAGCCCCCCAGGAAGAGGGTTCCTGCGAAGGTGATGTGGTATGCTCCTATAATACCACGGTTGAAACGTCTGTTCAGAAACGAAGAGCATGCCAAGTTGATGCGATGGCACAGTGAGGACCGTAAGAAAGACGGGAAGTTGAGAGCACCCGCTGACGGGTCGCAGTGGAGAAAAATCGAGAGAAAGTACTGGGCTGAGTTTGCAGCTGACCCAAGGAACGTATGGTTTGGTTTAAGCGCGGATGGCATTAATCCTTTCGGGGAGCAGAGCAGCAATCACAGCACCTGGCCCGTGACTCTATGTATGTATAACCTTCCTCCTTGGATGTGCATGAAGCGGAAGTTCATTATGATGCCAGTTCTCATCCAAGGCCCTAAGCAACCCGGCAACGACATTGATGTGTACCTAAGGCCATTAGTTGAAGAACTTTTACAGCTGTGGAATGGAAACGGTGTACGTACGTGGGATGAGCACAAACAGGAGGAATTTAACCTGCACGCGTTGCTGTTTGTAACCATCAACGATTGGCCCGCTCTCAGTAACCTTTCAGGACAGACAAACAAGGGATACCACGCATGCACGCACTGTTTAGATGACACTGAAAGTATATACCTGGACAAATGCAGGAAGAATGTGTACCTGGGCCATCGTCGATTTCTTCCGACCAACCATCAATGTCGAAAGAAAGGCAAGCATTTCAAAGGCGAGGCAGATCACCGGAAGAAGCCCGCCATGCGTACCGGTGATCACGTACTTGCTATGGTCAATGATTTACACGTAATCTTTGGAAAGGGTCCCGGCGGACTAGCTGTTCCGAATGACGCTGAGGGACACGCACCCATGTGGAAGAAGAAATCTATATTTTGGGACCTACCCTACTGGAAAGAGCTAGAGGTCCGCTCTTCAATCGACGTGATGCACGTGACGAAGAACCTTTGCGTGAACCTGCTAGGCTTCTTGGGCGTGTATGGGAAGACAAAAGATACACCTGAGGCACGGGAGGACCTGCAACGTTTGCACGAAAAAGACGGCATGCCTCCGAAGCAGTATGAAGGTCCTGC
This sequence comes from Triticum aestivum, assembly GCF_018294505.1. NCBI lineage: Eukaryota > Viridiplantae > Streptophyta > Magnoliopsida > Poales > Poaceae > Triticum > Triticum aestivum. Next base: position 33,541,878 of record NC_057811.1, on the reverse strand, counting down.
CAGCTACGCTCTTACGAAAGAAGAGAAAGAAATCTTCTTTGAATGCCTGCTCAGTATGAAGGTCCCGACTGGCTTCTCGTCGAATATAAAGGGAATAATAAATATGCCAGAGAAAAAGTTCCAGAACCTAAAGTCTCATGACTGCCACGTGATTATGACGCAACTGCTTCCGGTTGCATTGAGGGGGCTTCTACCGGAAAACGTCCGATTAGCCATTGTGAAGCTATGTGCATTCCTCAATGCAATCTCTCAGAAGGTGATCGATCCAGAAATCATACCAAGGCTAAGGAGTGATGTGGCGCAATGTCTTGTCAGTTTCGAGCTGGTGTTCCCACCATCCTTCTTCAATATCATGACGCACGTCCTAGTTCATCTAGTCGACGAGATTGTCATTCTGGGGCCCGTATTTCTACACAATATGTTCCCCTTTGAGAGGTTCATGGGAGTCCTAAAGAAATATGTCCGTAACCGCGCTAGGCCAGAAGGAAGCATCTCCATGTGCCATCAAACAGAGGATGTCATTGGGTTTTGTGTTGACTTCATTCCTGGCCTTAAGAAGATAGGTCTCCCTAAATCGCGGTATGAGGGGAGACTGACTGGAAAAGGCACGCTTGGAGGGGACTCAATAATATGCAGGGACGGATATTCTTGGTCTCAAGCATACTACACAGTTCTACAGAACTCTACCTTGGTGACCCCGTATGTCGATGAACACAAGAACTTCCAAACACCCGGAGCAGTGTGACGACTGGATTACATGTGAACACATCAGGACTTTTAGCAGTTGGTTGGAAACATGTCTTAGAGGTGACACCACTGTTTGTGATGAGTTGTACTCGTTGTCCAGGGGACCATCTTCGACTGTATTGACTTACAAAGGATACGAGATAAATGGGAATACATTTTACACGATGGCCCAAGATCAAAAGAGCACCAACCAAAACAGCGGTGTCCGCTTTGATGCAGCAACTGAGAGGGGAAAGGACACATATTATTGTTACATAATGGACATAAGGGAACTTGACTACGGACATGATTTTAAGGTCCCTTTGTTTAAGTGCAAATGGGTCAATCTGTCAGGAGGCGGGGTACAGGTAGACCCACAGTACGGAATGACAACAGTGGATCTGAACAATCTTGGGTACACTGATGAACCGTTCGTCCTAGCCAATGATGTGGCACAGGTTATCTATGTGAAGGACATGTCTACCACACCGAGAAAAAGAAAAGATAAGGAAGCGAATACATCATACGATGAGCCAAAGCGCCACATAGTTCTTTCAGGAAAAAGGGACATTGTGGGAGTGGAGGGCAAGACAGACATGTCTGAAGATTATGAAAAGTTTCATGAAATTCCTCCCTTCAAAGTCAAGGCTGACCCAAGCATCCTGATAAACGATGAAGATTATCCATGGTTACGGCGCAATAAGCAAATGACACAAGCGAAGAAAAATTGAAGACTTTCTCCCGCAACTATTATGATGATACCATGCCAACTTTGTAACAGACGAGCATGATACCATTGTCCGTTTTGTACACGAAGTGCATCTAGTTTTTGCCGTAACCCTCTCAACTTTCTTGCACATGCTATGTGGATGAAATGATGATACCATGCCAACTTTCAACCTTTTCAGAGTTCATTTGAAATGCTTTTCAATTTTAGGGTCTTATAGCTCAAAATAATTAGTAAATGCATGAAAAATAACAAATGAAGTCAGAAAGGGTTGAAAATTGATGAGATGTGGCTTTGAATGGTGCATTTTGAACACACAAAAAGTCAGAAGTTCAAATAAGTTTTAAAAAATGAAATCCCTTTGTAACAGACGAGTTTCCGTATGAAATCCTGATACTTCGAAAGAGATTGTCCGTTTTGTACACGAAGTGCATCCAGTTTTTGCCGTAACCCTCTCAACTTTCTTGCACATGCTATGTGGATGAAATGATGATACCATGCCAACTTTCAACCTTTTCAGAGTTCATTTGAAATACTTTTCAATTTTAGGGTCTTATAGCTCCAAATAATCAGTAAATGCATGAAAAATGGTGCATGAAAAATAACAAATAAAATAAATAAGTAATTAGAAACAAAATAATATAAACTTTAATAAAATATATAAGTAGAAACAAAATAAAATAAACTCTAATAACATAAATAAAATTTATGAAACTAAAATTATCAAAGTATTTTCTGTTCAAAACATTATAAGCAACCTCTAGTATTATTGAAACTAAAATTATATAAAATTGATGCAACTAAAATTATTGAAGTATTTTCTGTTCAAAATCATTGAAAGCAAAAATAATTTTCATAAAGAACTTTTTTTGTTAGAAACTTTAATAGCAAAAAGAATTATCATAAAGTAAAATAAATAAGTAATTAGAAACAAAATAAAATAAAATAAATAAGTTTTTTGTTGTAAGTAGAAACAAAACAAAATAAATAAAGCAAAAAAGAAAACAAAAAAAGGGAAAAAATAAAAATTATGCCACCTACTGGGCCACCACGGCCTGAATACGACTAGAAACCCATCCATGGGCCAGGATTCAGGCCCGCAGAAGGCCCAGTAGGCCCACAGGCATGTACAGAGAGGTTAGGCCCGTAAGCCTGCTTTAGAGAGGAGCTCGACAGCTCAGGCGCACCGCACCTTATAAACAGGTGCGGCTCTCTCTCAGCTAGCAAGGTGGGACTAAACTCCCACCACCACGCCGCTGTGCAAGGCCATTGGTCCCGGTTGGTGGCACGAACCGGGACCAATGCCCCCTTTGGTCCCGGTTCGTGGCACCAACCGGGACCAATGCCCCCCCTTTAGTCCCGGTTGGTGCCACCAACCGGGACCAAAGGCCGCCGCTTTTTGGTCCCGGTTGGTGGCACCAACCGGGACTAAAGGGGGCATTAGTCCCGGTTGGTGCCACGAACCGAGACTAATGCTTGGACTATATATCAAACACTTGTGAAAATTTTCAGTTTCCATTCCCAGTTGCCTCCCCCCCCCCCCGCCGTCAGGCTGCTCCACCTCGCCGTCTACGCCGCCGCCAATGTCGTCGCCTCCCCGAGCCCACGCCGTCCTCGTCGCCGGCATCCCTGAGCTCGCCGTCCTCGTCGTCCCCGTCGCCGCGTGCCCCCCCGAGCCCACCCCTCCGTGTCCCTGTCGCCGCCTGCTGTCCTGAGTCCCCGTCACCGCGTGCCGCCCCGAGCCCACCGTCCTCGTCGCCGGACTCCTGCCATCGCCGCCCCCTCGAAGTGAGCCCCCCCCCCCTTTACCATGGTCCCGATCGAGCGCCGCTCTTGCGCCCGAGTGCCCCTTGCTCTCTGCCGCCCCTGCTCCATGGTCGCCGCCGGCCCCGACGCATTGAAGAGCAGAAGGAGAGGAGAAGGAGAGGAGAGGAGAAGGAGTGGAGCAGCAGCAAGACGCCGTCCAATTTTCTGAATTTTTTTACAGATATGAACAGTGCATATAGAGGGTGTTTGATCAAATGCTAGATGGCTTTGGGCATTTTTAGAATTTATGATATTTTTAGAATGTGCTAAATATGTCAAAAAATGTTTTTTTGTTCATATACAGAAAGTTTTATATATGACTATGGATATATGAGCAATGATGATCCATGGATGTATGCATTGATATATATGAGAAACGATGTTCATAGAATATTTACCAAGTATATATGTATTTTTGTTCATAGCATTTTTTTTCCATTTATATATGTATGTGGCTATACATGGATATATATGAGAAATGATGATCCATGGAAAAGTTTTATATATGCAAAAGTTACATTTTTAGAAAAGTTTTATATATCTAGCTAGGAAAGGAAGAAGAAGAAAAAGAAGGAGAGGAAAAAGGAAAATAAGAAGAGGAAGAAAGGAGAAGAAGAGGAGGGGAAGAAGAGGAGAAATAAATAAGAAGAGGAAAAAAGAAGAAAAAGAAGAGGAGAAGAAGAAAGGAATAGAAGAGAAGAAGAAAAAATAGAAAAAATTCTATTTTTTCTTCTTCTCTCCTCTATTCCTTTCTTCTTCTCCTCTTTTTTTTCTTCTTATTTTTCTTCGATCTTCTCCTCTATTCCTTTCTTCTTCTCCTCTTTTTATTTCTTCTTCATTTTCTTATGTTTTATCGGGTCTGTCGTCGTCGATATACCCCTCTCCCGATAACTTCAACACGAGGGGGGGTCCATATACCCCCTCCCCGATAATATTATTTTCCCATGTACGTATGTCGATATAACCCCCTCCGGATAACTTCAACACATGGGGGGGGGTCGATATACCCCCTCCCCGATAACATTATTTTCCCATGTATGTATGTCGTCGTTGTCGATATATATAACTCCCTCCCAGATAACTTCGACATGATGGACGGTCGATATTTATACCCCCTCTCGACCATGATAACTTATACCACGGGAGCACCCCCCGGCCCTCTCGCTCGACCAAAACTCTCGAGGACACCCAAACCCTAGAAAAAAACGATGTCGGTCTCCTACCCCCTCCCGCCGCGCCCCTACCTTGAAGCATTGCCGAGGCCACCCCAAACCCGGAATAAGCTAGGTCTACGTTTGCACTAATAAGCTAGGTCTGGGGCGCCGGCAGGTCACAGATGGAGTCCGAGTCGCAGGCGTCGAAGCAGACGAGTATCCCGTCAAAGGTGTGGCCTGGGCCGCTCAAGGGGCAACCAGTGGTGCACTTGACCTTGGAGAGCCACGACGGCGCGCTGTCCTTGCACCTGCGGTAGCACTGCCGATAGCACACGCAGTCGACGTCGGACAGCGGCCCTTGCACCTGGTGGGATGGCTTTGGCAGCGTGAGGAGCAGCATGCACAAGGCGACAACGGCGGCCGCCCTCTTCGCCTCTATCTCCTTGGCCTCACAATCGTACTGGTACTGGTGCTGACTGCTGACTGAGTCGTGGGCTGGTGGTTCTGTCATTCAGCTAGAGTGAGGGCCCTTACGTATTGGAGTTCTGAGGGCAATATTGACATTTTGCCCAGGTAATTCTTAGCGAAGCCAATAGCATTTCACTATTTTCCAGCAAATCAAATGACCATAATTTCAAGTTAGAATGCTCTGTTGCCAATTTTGCCATAGTATTCTTTATTCCCGAACAAGATGAGACTTTGCGTACAGTCACTTATTAGCCCCCTAGTGGTAGTGCTGCACCTGAAAATAAGCATGGATCTTAAACTGGTTAGACAAGGCACATGCTGCTCACCTTAAAACCGCGTGTCTTGATATAGGAAGAAAACAGAATGCAGTTCTGAACTTCTGAATCAATGCTGTTTATAATCTTTATACATGGGATGGCATACCAGCGTGCAAGTTACTGTATGTTTAATCACCTCTGTTGAACTATACAGCTGCATGCAGGGAGATCAATCAAAGTTCTTTAGAATGGCAACTTACAATCTTCCCAATGTAATTCCAATGGAATATATAGTTCGTGCCAGGAACTATAATTTTTATTATAGTTCCAACGGAATATATGATGCTGCTCATCCTTTTTTCCCCCACACAAGCCTTTGTGAAGCTGCCTGTGCTGATGTCAACAGAACACAGAATCAGTTTCCATATAACTCCGTTTATACGGGTTGACACACACCAGTAAAAAATACTGTATACATGGGTTTATGCTTTCTAAGGTATCTTATGAGCTAGAAACCAAAAATGTTTTTGCTTTCCTACTCCATGAATCATATGCCCATTGATCTTTTAGCCTGTATTGGAACCAGATATTTCCAGAAACTGCGAAATGATAGAAGTTGAAAGTGTGCCTCAAATTACATGTTGTTCTCTGTTTCTAATGTTGGTTTTCTCTAAAAATTCTGAGCTGATTTCACATCGGAGTTTTTTCTATTGAAACCATGTTGGAGTTTTTTTTTTTTATTTAGAATTCACGTTGGAGCTTTTGGCATGAATTTCAAGATGTTTTAGCTAATATTTATTGTTTGAGCCATACAAAATCTCCAGATATAACTTTTAACAGCTTTTCATGAATGTCTTGAACAAATTGCTTTGGCTGATTCCATAACTGCCCTGCAGGTAGAGTTACGTTCCGGTGGCTGAGGTGCAGAAGTGGCCTGTGCACTTGCTTCGGTTATGATCTTGCTTGCTTGCATTATGTATATGTTTATTTTATTCACTGTTTTGATTGTGCTCACTGTTTGATGTTGTATGAGGTTGGGATTATTCTGTGGCAGATTTCTACATACTACCTCTATACCTAAATATAAGACCTTTTTGAAGGCTAAACTAGCCTACAAAAACGTCTTATATTTTAGTACGGAGGGAGTATGTCCCATTTTGTTTGTTTGTTCTTGGTGAATGTTTATCTGGTTCCCACTGAAAATTTTCTATTAGTTTGCTTTTTTATTTAGATTTACGCTAGGCTTTTGAGCCTTTGACACTAATAGAAAACAGGGCTTTGGTCACAGGGCGAGATTCACATTAGTCCCGGTTCAGTCACGAACCGGGACTAATGTGAGCATTGGTCTCGGTTCATGCGGTTGAGGCATTAGTCCCGGTTCTCCTGGGCCCTTTAGTCCCGGTTGGTGCCATGAACCGGGACTAAAGGGTGCGATGCCCATTAGTACCGGTTGGTGGCACGAACCGGTACTAAAGGGCCTATTTTCAAACTCTACCCCCCCCCCCTCCCCCCCCCACGACCGCCTTTTTCAGTTTTAGAAAAAAACAAAAGAAAATGATGGAAATGTCAAAAAAATAAAATAAAATAAGTTTCCCATGTGATATGTGGTCTAGTTATTGGGAAAATTAACAAATATGAATTTCGACTTTATTTGCAAAATCTCTCTGGAATTTCTTAAAATGGGCATAACTTTTGCATACGAACTCGGATGAAAAAGTTTTTTATATGAAAAATCATCTACTCGAAAAGTTACATCCGAATTTAATCGGGGGAACCCTGTTAAACATTTTCTAAATCCTCAAAGACCTAACAGAAAAAAAGATAAGGGGCTTTTAAGATCTGGAGAGGCAAAAAAATTCAAAAAAATTCAAATTGTGGTCAAAGTGTGGTCAAACAATGGTCAAACTAATTATTCTAGAATATTAGTGTTACTAAATAATTATTTCAGTTTTTTTTGAATTTTGGTCAAATCTGGTCAAACAGTGGTCAAACAATGGTCAAACTAATTATTCCAGAAATATTAGTGTTACTAAATAATTATTGTTTTTTAAAACAATAGTTTCAAACTCAAACAGTGAAATGTGTCACTTCATGCTCAAGCTAAATTTCTGAGGGTTAATAGAATTGACATCTTACTATTGTCAGGAAAACAACAAGTGCAGACTTGGAAACGAGGGAGAATAGAACCCGGAAGTTAAGCGTGCTCAGGCTGGAGTAGTGAGAGGATGGGTGACCGTCCGGGAGTTAGATGATTTGGAATGATGAGGGGTGATTAGAGATTAGAGGATAAATTAAGCAGTGATGAGGGGTGATGATTAGAGATTAGAGGTTAAAATAATTCAGAAATTTAAAAATCAGAAAAAAATTAAAAAAAATCGTAAATTTTTAAAAAAAAAATCATAAAATTTCCTTTAGTCCAGGCTGCGTCCACGTGGAGGGCCTTTAGTTCCGGTTCGTGTAAGAACCGGGACTAAAGGGGGGAGGCATTAGTAACAACCCTTTAGTCCCGGTTCAAAAACCGGGACTAAAGGCCCTTACCAACCGGGACAAAAGCCCCCTTTTCTACTAGTGTGATTAGTTTGCTAATGTTCGATTTAAGCCTTTATGTCACTTATTCCTGCAAAAAGAAGATAAACAATATAGCTCTTGCTATCTGGACAGAGGAAGGTAAAATCAAAGCCAAATGAAACTGAGCAGGGATATGCGACATGCATCGATAACCGTCTTTATTACAAGCGGTGCACCGAAGAGAAACACATTTTATTGATTAGTGTAGCAATCACAGCCGCTTGACATCATATGATTATGATGCCATGATCGACCCGCTCTTAGCTCTATGGTTACTTGGCATCACCAAGGGCGCTCCACAACAAAATTTTCCATGGTACTCTTTTTCTGAAAGAAATGGGACTTTGCCTGCTGTCACTTACTAGCCCCCAGTGGTGCTCCTGAAAATAACCTTGGATCTTAAACTGGTAAGACAAGGCACATGCTGCTGAAATTCTGAGTTATGGAGCTGCCTGTGTTGATAGATATAGAAAGAAAACTGATTGCAGTTCTGGTACACTAGCTGTAGTTTATGTATGGGATGACATACCAGAGCAAGTGGCAGCTGCATCCATCAAAAATGGAATAGTTCATGCCATAAAAATTCTTCTATTCACTGTTCAGATGTTACACAAAGAAACGACGTCTGAAATCCCGGCATATGTTACACAAACCCTTGTGACAAATCATCTAAATTGCGTGCTCTCTGAAAAATGAGCCTCCTGCCGGCACAACTGAACTGAAGTATATTTAATCCTAGCAAAAAAAACCTGTAGCACTTAAATTTGTTTCAGACGAAATGGAAATTTGCCTAGAAAAGGAGAGAATCTGCTTCCACCCGTGCACACTTGAAAAATTAGCCTCCTTGTGGCACAAGATTGCTCGACCTCTTGTGATGGTAAACGGTGAAAGCACTACTACCACTGCTAGGAATGACCCGGTGTTCCAATAAAATCGAATACTAGCTTCCATGACAACTGGAAATTGGTTTGATTATTTGATCATTTCTATCTGGTGGGGAGAATTCTGCGTCTAATTTCTGCTTATGTCAGATTTTCTCTGTTTGTTCTTGATGAAATTCTGTGGGGAGAATTCTACTAATGAATGAATGTTGATTTGTTTTGTGTTCATTGAGATTAACATAAAGCATGGACGAGTTTGCTGATTAACTTTTGAATTCCTCTTAAGAAATGAAATGTGTCACTTATTCCGCGGAAAAGAAAGCTGCTAGTTTTGTTCTTGCGATCCAGTAGGGGAAGGTAAAATCAATGCCAAATCAAAACTAGCAGAGATTTTCCATATGCATCAATAAGCTAATTTACTTTGACTTTGAGATACACAAACATTGTTACAAGTGGTGCACCGAAGTGAAACACATTTTATTGATTGGTGCAGCAATCCCAACTGGTTGACATCATACCATCCCATGACCGACCGGCTCTTCAAATCTTGATGACTTATTTAAAGATGCACAAGCTCTTCAAATCTTTGTTACTTCTTTAAAGATGTACAAGCTCTTCAAATCTTTGTTAGTTGGCGTGTCCATGGCCACCCCACCTCTTTTTGCACTCATTGTTACAAGCCACAACGTCAGCTGGATCTACAAAACAACAACGCAAGCACAAGTCTCATCAGAACAAGAGAAGAGATGATCCTTCTTTCCTTTGCATCAACAGAACAATGGAGCAAGCACATGTTCCGTCAGTGTCCATGCATGAGAACTCATCCACAAAAGGAGCAAACGCAGTGTCGTCTTACCGAGGGGGGCCGTTGACAGGCCGCAGACGGGGTCCATGCTGCAGGCGATCATGCAGGAGCCAACCTTGTCGTAGCCGTTAGCACCGCCACAGCCGCCGGCGCACTCGACCTTGCAGACCCGCGGCCAGGTGATGTCCTTGCACCCGGAGTAGCACTGCCGGTAGCACTCGCAGACGGCGTCGGAGAGCTGCTGATGGGATGGCTTTGCCAGCGTGAGGAGGATGAGCATGCACAGGGCGGCAACGGCGGCCGCTCTTTTGGCCCCCTCCATCGCTCTCCTTCTTCCTCGTACAAGCTATGACAAGAGAAGTGCTGTGGTGACTGGTGTCTGGTGGGCTCCTCTTATATACCAATATTTCAGTATTTCATCTAGCAAATCAAATGGCCATACTTTTAAGTTGGAGTGTCCTGTGTGGTATTCATTTTCTCAGCCAAGTGGGGAAATAACATTAGATCATAAACGGGTTAGACAAGTGCACGCCGCTCATCTTTCTTTTCCCCAGACAAAACCTTTTTGAAGCTGCCTGTGCTGATGTAGAAACAAAACCGAATGCAGCTTCCATACAATGTTGTTTATATGGATGACAAATACCAGTGAATTTTTGTGTATATATGCTTTTTTCTAGAAAACTTCCGATCTAGTCATTGTCAAGGTAGTACGAAGAACACCAGAAGTAAAACCGTAGACCACCTAGGGACGACTACAAACACTGGAGCGATCCAAAGGCGTGCCGCCGCCGTCGCCCCTCCCTCATCGTAACCAGGCAAACATTATTATAGTAGACAGTCAATAAGTTATCGTGCTAAGACCCCATAGGACCAGCGCACAAGAACAACAACCGCTGCAGATGAAGAGAAGCGTAGATCGGAATAATCCCACCTACAGACACACAGGCGTAACGAACGAAGACCGGATTCAAGCGGATCCACCGAAGACAAATGCCGACAGGATCCGATGAGATCCAAAAGAGACGAATCTCCACGTGCCCTCCGATGACGCTAGAAGCACTATCGGGGCGGGGGCTAGGCGAGAAGAACGTTATTCAAGAAGCCGCTGCCGCCTCGTCTTCCTGAGCATGGCCCAAACCCGAACAAAACTAAAAAACACTTAAAAACGGGGCCCTTCTGCCGACAATGACTGGGATCCACCGCGCCTCTATGATCTAAGGACCACAGGAGACGAGACGGACCAGCGACAACGCTGGCGAGGGGCAGGAAAACTGCTTTGGTCGGAGGAGGTAGGTATTCAATTTCCCTTGTCGCCCTTTCGCGTCGACAACGACGGTAGTTGAATCGCCAATCAAACGAACAAGGAAAAGACTCGCTCAAAAAATAACAGAAAATAAAGAGCATTGTGTATATATGCTTAATCACTTGTTGTCTAGTAGTAGTAAGGGCAAAGGGAGAGTATTTGGAGCACTCAGGTGCTCCACCCCCGATATGTGTATTAACTAAAAAACAAACCAAAAAACCTAAAATTTTGGGATATCAAACCCGGGTGCCCAATTTACTTCCGTGTGAAGTTTCGTGAAAAAATATTAGGAAATATATTCTCAGTAAAAATACTAAAAAATTCTTATGTATAGAAAAAACTGTTTGGATGGATCATATGTCAGACTGTATTTTCTTCGCCACGAATACGTTTCCTGATATTTTTTCACGATAAACATCACGCGGGAGTAGATTGGGCGCCCAAGATTGATATCCCCAAATCCTAGTTTTTTCTTAAATTTTTCCTGGTATTTTTTATTTTAATATTCATATAGGCTACTTTTCCGAGGACCGTGGGGATGAAAACATGTTCTATCTTCGGGCAGACCGGCGGCGGCGAGTTCGTTCTCTTCTCGAAGGCGTCGCTGCGGTCCGCATTACCCATCGTGTTGCTCCAGGGGAAATCCTGATCCGCGGATTGGGCGGTGGCAAAGCTCTGGTGTTGTCAACTTCCTGAAGGCGCCGCCTTGGAGCTCATGGTTCGTCGTATGCGGCTTCGTCTCTTCGCGATGGTGTTCACGGTTGAGAACCCTGGTAGCTCTTGTAGCGATAGGGGTGGTGTAGCTGCGCTCAACGCCTATGTATCTAGCCTTGAGTGTGTGCGTGTGTTGAGATGGCGTGTGTTTGTATCGGCTTGTTGATGGTTATTGCATTATATATAAAGCGGGGCCAAAGCCTTTTTCGGTAATAAGATAGGACAAACCTTTTTTTATGAGTTCTCTCTTCTCCACCTTATTATTTATCCTACGTAGCACTTCTAAGATAGCATCATTGTACATGCCCTTAGGGGTCAAAACAACATGCCCGGTTCGTGGACCTTTTTTGCATGGTAATACGTGTCTCATTCATATCATAAAGATTAAAATACAAGTTGCGTAAAGACCGACATGACAAAACTGAAAAGATAGCAGAACATCTCTGAGTTTGACACCAACGCATGTCACCTACCTCCGGCACCACTACAGCAGCCACCGAAGAAAAGAATGATGAATCACCTCCTCACCCGAGCTCGATGCGGCTCCATCGCTGATATGCAACTTTGCGGCTAAGGTGACTCACCAAAAATAAAGCCCTTGCCGTTGAACGAATCGTGGATATTTGAAAGGTCAAAATTTGTACAATCTAGTTGTAGATGCTCTAAGACGGGATCCTCGCGTTGTGCTGAAATTTGGGATGGGCTTTAGGCCCATATAGCAATTTCTGAAAATCTCTAAAGGCCCATGTGGGTTATTGGCACTAGGTGTAGTGTGAAGTTTAGTCCCACCCCGCTAGTGGAGAAGGAGTTGGACCTCTTTATAAGAGATTGTTTTCCACATGCTATTGGAGCTTGAGAATAGAAGAGGCCCTCGCGCATTCCTCCTCCGCCGCCCACCTCGCCATGTCATGACGCGGGTTGCGGGTTGCCGGAATGAGCCGAGCCGAGCTCACACCTACACGCTTATTTTTGCCAGTCACTAACGGATAGTTTCTGACAGCTGGGCCACGATCTGAGACGTCGGATCGTGGGCTGTCACGGACTCGGACGTGGGTCGAGCCCACGTCTCTCCACGCGGCTGCGCCTATATAAGTGTGCAGTGCCTCCTAACCCTAGCCGCCATGAACAGATCACATCTGCTGATGCGCACTGCCCACCGTCATTCCTTTGCTGCTGCTACCGCCGGTGACTCCATCCTGTCCGCCGCGTACACGATCGACGGGAGAGCAGGTCTTCGAAACCCTGCCCCTCTGGTTCCTGTACGGGAGAGGGGCGAATAGGTTTTTGGAAAGCGACTACGCGACTGCTCACTGTTCGTCTACTTCCTCTACATCCGCCTCGTCCTCATCATCACCATGTTCACCGAAGCCGAACGTGCCGCCGCTGAGAAGGTTAAAGCCGACAAGAAGGCCGCCGAGGACGCCGCTGCCGCCACCGCTGTGGCGGCTTCTGCCTGGCCTATTAGAGGGTATAACTCGTTTATTCCGCTCCTTCTGTTTTCTGTTTTAACCATGCTAGCGTTATACCCATGTTAGTGATTTACTCATGGATTAAGTTAATCAAAAAATTGCCTATTTACTCAACACATTGTTGGACTTATTATTTATGTTGTATGTATACTCGAGTTTATAAGACCGATTGTTTAATCCTTGTCCGTGGAGAATTAGTCTTCCACAAGAACTACTCTTGAAGGCATACCCGACACTTCTCAGTTAAAAAAATTGGTTCCTTTTTACTACCATTTCTCAGTTACTAAATTCCATGCGAGGTACTTTCTGGGGAATAATGTTGTGTACATGGATTTTTTGACCTCGAGCTTCGAGACACTTCTTATCCTTACCTTTTAAGGTGGCTCATCAAAAGTGAAGCTAACGGCGGAGCTCAAAGACACATGTCCATCTCAAGGCACTTGAACAGACTGACTCCTCAAAACATCACCAACCATAAAGACGATCGCCTCGCCGTAGAAGAATTCAGAGTTTCTTTATTCAACGTCATCGTCACCGCTGCCTAAGCCAAGACGTCGAACTGTTGAGTATAAGATTATTAGGAAATATAGGATAGATTAGAATTTGGTCCTGCCTTGTCTTGTACTCCAAGTTAATCATTGTACTCCTATATATATGCCCACGAGGCTCAAGCAATACAACGAACTATTTCACCAAACCCCTCTCTCCCTTCTAACATGGTATCAGTTTCCGGGTTCTAAACCCTAGCCGCCTTCCGCACCCGCGCGCCGCCCCTGGGACGGTCGGCCTCCATGACCGCCGCCGGGGCCGCGCCGCCCGTACCTAGGGTTCGTCCGCCGGTTGTGTTGACCGGCTGCCCTAGGGAGTCTTTCCCGAGCCCTTGCTCTGGGTTTTTTCACTCTCTCGCCAGTCATTTTAATCAGCGTTTTTCTTTTTTGGTTTTCCGATCTCAAATCGGCTTGCGTCACCTGCCGCCGTTCGTCATCTGCAGCGCGTGTCAACTTCGACATCGGATCAATCGGTTGCTGCACGGCACCCCGCTTCAGTGGCGTCATCTGTATTGACGCGGCGGCTCCTCGCACGTCCTGCCTGCGCCGCTGCCGCTCACGCGCATGCGCTAGTGTGGCTGCCGCTAAGCTGGCGTCCGCCGTACGCATCCAGGAGCCATGGCTCACGTGCATGCACATGAAGACACATGCACGGGTGCACGTCTTGGACAAGGACGTGCTACACGGCTGTAGTCGATTTGCATCACCGCTCGTCCGTGTCTTCTCAATTTTGCTCATCGCGCGTCCGGGCGGATCACCCGATGCACGTCTCCGTAAGATTAATTGAAGATCAACGTCAAGTTTAAATGTCCCTCGGCCGATCGAGTAATCGGCTGGTCCCTTCGGACCGCAGCGTCGCCGTCAATGGTTCTTCCCGCGGCTGCATCAACCCACGCGCTGCCGTTGCGTGCCTCTTCGGACCGTAGTGCCGCGGCCCGCCGTCCGTCGCCGCCATAGGTCATCCCCGTGGTTGCATCGACCCTCGCGCTGCCGCTGCGTCGCCTCGTCGGACTGTAGCGAGCGTGGTGCGTGGTCTCTGTCACCGTCCCGTGGTTCTTTTCGTGGCTGCACCGATCCGCCAGCTGCCACTGCGTCGCCCCTTCGGGCCGTAGTGCCGTGGCCCGCGGTCCATCGCCGGCCCGAGGCCGCCTGCGCTAGGCCGTCTTCGTGGCTGCAACGACCCTCGCGCTGCCGCTGCATCGCCCCATAGGGTCGTAGCGAGCATGGCACGCGGTCAACGCCGCCGCCCTGAGGTCTTTCCCGCCGTCGCCCTGACTCGCGCGCTGCCGCTGCGTCGCCCCTTCGGGCCGTAGCGCCGCGGCACGCGGTCCACTTCGCCATCCACGCGCGTCGACTCATGTGTGGTATGCCCCGCGCCGTCTCCTCGGCGCGAGAACCGTCCGCGCCGGTCTTCATCACGTTGTCGGGTTCTTCCTCGCCTACTTCGAGCATCGCCGCCACACTCCTAGCCGCCGCCGCCGCTCTTCTTCGCGGTCCACGGCGACTACCTCGACACTGGCCACCCCGACTCGACATCGACAACGGCGTTTCTCACACAGCTACCTCGACCACGGCTACACCACCTCCGCTCTCGGCTACTTCGACAAACAGCACAAAGGGCTACCGCCTTGCTTGAGCAACCTCGTCGGGTACCACTCCGGCCACGACTTCCGCGATGCATCGACCGTTACGACTGTGGGGGGTGTCCGTCGGCTTGCCTTCGGATTCTTCTCCAGTCTCACCGTATGCATCGCTACCGTTGTGACTGCGGGGGGATGTTGAGTATAAGATTATTAGGAAGTATAGGATAGATTAGGATTTGGTCCTGCCTTGTCTTGTACTCCAAGTTAATCATTGTACTCCTATATATATGCCCACGAGGCTCAAGCAATACAACGAACTATTTCACCAAACCCCTCTCTCCCTTCTAACACGAACTAAAGCTAAAATGATCCGCATGCGTGGGATCTGCGTGACCCCCTTCACCACCGACGACCAAGAGGTTGCCGGCAGAGGGGAGCCACAGGACACTAGTAGAAAACTGGGCTTTGGTCACAGGGCAATATTCACATTAGTCCCGGTTCAGTCACGAACCGGGACTAATGTGAGCATTGGTCCCGATTCGTGCGGCCAGGGGCCTGCCGGGCCTCGTGGGGGCATTGGTCCCGGTTCGTCCGGACCCTTTGGTCCCGGTTGGTGGGACAAACCGGGACCAATGGGCCACGCTCCTGGCCCACAGCCCTTTAGTCCCGGTTCATACCACAAACCGGGACTAAAGGGCTGGTCCTAGTTGCGGCCAGTGTTTAGTCCCACATCGCCAAGCGAAGGGCGCTCACACCAGTTTATAAGCCCGTCCCTCTCTGCCTTGTTGAACTCCTCTTAAAGTGAAAATAGATGCCCTTATACAGGGAATTTGACCTAAATTCATAGTAAATTTCATAGAAATTTATTATGAATTTAGGTTGAATTTTCTCTATAAGCGCATCTATGTTCATTTTTTATATTTATAAAATAAATAAACCTTAATAAAATAAATAAAAATAAATAAACCTTAATAAAATAAAATAAAATAAACTATAATAACTAAAATAAATAAACCTTAATAAATTAAGTACAAATAGCAGCATTAAATTAAATCAAAATAGCAGCAGTAAAATAAATAAAAATAAAATAATTAAAGTAAAATACATAAGTAATTAGAAATAAAATAAATAAGTTTTTTGTTGTAAGTAGAAACAAAACAAAACAAATAAAGCAAAAGAGAAAAAAACAGAGAAAAAAAATTATGCCACCTACTGGGCCACCACGGCCTGAATACGACTAGAAACCCATACATGGGCCAGGATTCAGGCCCGGAGAAGGCCCAGTAGGCCCCACAGGCAAAGAGAACAATTAGGCCCGAAAGCCTGCAGTTGAGAGGAGTTCGAGAGGGTGGGCGCAGCAGCGCTTATAAACCACTCTCGAGCTCTCTCAACTAGCGAGGTGGGACTAAACTTTTGACGCGGGGCAGCACAAGGCCTTTGGTCCCGGTTGGTGCCACCAACCGGGACTAAAGGGGGCATTGGTCCCGGTTCGTGGCACCAACCGGGACCAAAGGCCTTTAGTCCCGGTTGGTGCCACGAACCGGGAACAATGAGTTGCCTATATATACCCCATCGCCACAGCAGAGCACTCCAGAGTGCTCTGTTTTTTCTTGCCGGCGAGGGGAGGGCATTTGGGTGCTCTAGCTCACCTCCTATGCACATGAGGTGTTCGATGAAATGTCTGAGCCACACTAGTTAATCTTTCTCCTCTCGAAACTCGACCTCCGAGCTCCATTTTTCCAGAGATTTGTCTAGGTTTAGCGGTCCGTCACGTCCCGTCCCCGTCTTCACCGCCGTCGATCGCCTGCGCCGATCTCGTCGCCAGCACCACCGTGGTGAGCCTCTTGTTCTTATCTTCTTTCTGAAAGGAAAAATTCTTACTTTAGATAGTTACTTGTCTAATTTTGTTACTTTTATTATTCCTTCTTATTACATAGTGCGATGGTTTTGGTATCCGCCCCCGTTGGCCCTCATCCTGTCTATGATTCGGATGTGGTATATATTATCTTTTTATAACTATTTGGTTCATTATTGTTTATGACAAATATACCGACCAACGTGACATAGATTTTATTTATCTAGGAGGTGGTTGAACCGGAAATTCTAACCGACCCTATTGTCGAGAGGTTAAATTTAGTTGAAGAAGAAAACAATTACTTTAAGGAAAAAATAAAAAGAATTGAGGAGGAGAAGATGATATTGGAGTTGCATGTTGCGGATGTCGTCGATGATTACAAGATCAAGATGGATGCAATGCGCTTGAAGATTAGAAAGATTAGAAAATATGTCATTCATACCGAGGCTTGGTATCATTATGCCGTTGGATCAATTGTTACCTTGGTTGCGATTATGATCGCATTTGTTTTCGCATTGAAATGTTTTACATAGTTTCAATGTATGGTTTAATTAATTAGATGCTCTAGAGAGCTATATATATGTTGTTAGATGAGAACTATGTATGTACTTTGGTTTTAATGTGATGATGAACTTCTATTAATTTGGTCACTTAATTATCTATTCATGATGTTCTGTAATGGTTTTTGACACACTTAATTATATATAATGCACGCACATGAACCGGCAATGGATGTACGGTGACAGACACACCTCCGAGTACATTAAGGGCGTGAATGATTTTCTCGAAGTGGCTGAGGCAAACAAGCAGAATGGTTTTATGTGTTGTCCATGCCCTATATGTGGGAATACGAAGTCTTACTCTGACCGGAAAATCCTTCACACCCACCTGCTTTACAAGGGTTTCATGCCACACAATAATGTTTGGACGAGGCACGGAGAAATAGGGGTTATGATGGAAGACGGCGAAGAAGAAGAGGACGATGACAACTATGTGCCCCCTGAATACGGTGATGCTGCAACGGGGGAAGCTGCTGAAGATCAAGAGGAACCAGACGATGTGCCCAATGATGCTGCAAGGGGGGAAGCTGCTGAAGGTCAAGAGGAACCAGTGCCCGATGATGATGATCTCCGCCGGGTCATAGTCGATGCAAGGACGCAATGCGAAAGTCAAAAGGAGAAGCTGAAGTTCGATCGCATGTTAGAGGATCACAAAAAAGGGTTGTACCCCAATTGCGAAGATGGCAATACAAAGCTCGGTACCGTACTGGAATTGCTGCAGTGGAAGGCAGAGAATGTTGTGCCTGACAAAGGATTTGAGAAGCTATTGAAAATATTGAAGAAGAAGCTTCCAAAGGATAACGAATTGCCCGACAGTACATACGCAGCAAAGAAGGTCGTATGCCCTCTTGGAGTGGAGGTGCAGAAGATACATGCATGCCCTAATGACTGCATCCTCTACCGCGGTGCGTACAAGGATCTGAACGCATGCCCGGTATGCGGTCCATTGCGGTATAAGATCAGACGAGATGACCCTGGTGATGTTGATGGCGAGCCCCCCAGGAAGAGGGTTCCTGCGAAGGTGATGTGGTATGCTCCTATAATACCATGGTTGAAACGTCTGTTCAGAAACGAAGAGCATGCCAAGTTGATGCGATGGCACAGTGAGGACCGTAAGAAAGACGGGAAGTTGAGAGCACCCGCTGACGGGTCGCAGTGGAGAAAAATCGAGAGAAAGTACTGGGCTGAGTTTGCAGCTGACCCAAGGAACGTATGGTTTGGTTTAAGCGCGGATGGCATTAATCCTTTCGGGGAGCAGAGCAGCAATCACAGCACCTGGCCCGTGACTCTATGTATGTATAACCTTCCTCCTTGGATGTGCATGAAGCGGAAGTTCATTATGATGCCAGTTCTCATCCAAGGCCCTAAGCAACCCGGCAACAACATTGATGTGTACCTAAGGCCATTAGTTGAAGAACTTTTACAGCTGTGGAATGGAAACGGTGTACGTACGTGGGATGAGCACAAACAGGAGGAATTTAACCTGCACGCGTTGCTGTTTGTAACCATCAACGATTGGCCCGCTCTCAGTAACCTTTCAGGACAGACAAACAAGGGATACCACGCATGCACACACTGTTTAGATGACACTGAAAGTATATACCTGGACAAATGCAGGAAGAATGTGTACCTGGGCCATCGCCGATTTCTTCCGACCAACCATCAATGTCGAAAGAAAGGCAAGCATTTCAAAGGCGAGGCAGATCACCGTAAGAAGCCCGCCATGCATACCGGTGATCACGTACTTGCTATGGTCAATGATTTACACGTAATCTTTGGAAAGGGTCCCGGCGGACCAGCTGTTCCGAATGACGCTGAGGGACACGCACCCACGTGGAAGAAGAAATCTATATTTTGGGACCTACCCTGCTGGAAAGAGCTAGAGGTCCGCTCTTCAATCGACGTGATGCACGTGACGAAGAACCTTTGCGTGAACCTACTAGGCTTCTTGGGCGTGTATGGGAAGACAAAAGATACACCTGAGGCACGGGAGGACCTGCAACGTTTGCACGAAAAAGACGGCATGCCTCCGAAGTAGTATGAAGGTCCTGCCAGCTACGCTCTTACGAAAGAAGAGAAAGAAATCTTCTTTGAATGCCTGCTCAGTATGAAGGTCCCGACTGGCTTCTCATCGAATATAAAGGGAATAATAAATATGCCAGAGAAAAAGTTCCAGAACCTAAAGTCTCATGACTGCCACGTGATTATGACGCAACTACTTCCGGTTGCATTGAGGGGGCTTCTACTGGAAAACGTCCGATTAGCCATTGTGAAGCTATGTGCATTCCTCAATGCAATCTCTCAGAAGGTGATCGATCCAGAAATCATACCAAGGCTAAGGAGTGATGTGGCGCAATGTCTTGTCAGCTTGGAGCTGGTGTTCCCACCATCCTTCTTCAATATCATGACGCACGTCCTAGTTCATCTAGTCGACGAGATTGTCATTCTGGGGCCCGTATTTCTACACAATATGTTCCCCTTTGAGAGGTTCATGGGAGTCCTAAAGAAATATGCCCGTAACCGCGCTAGGCCAGAAGGAAGCATCTCCATGGGCCATCAAACAAAGGATGTCATTGGGTTTTGTGTTGACTTCATTCCTGGCCTTAAGAAGATAGGTCTCCCTAAATCGCGGTATGAGGGGAGACTGGCTGGAAAAGGCACGCTTGGAGGGGACTCAATAATATGCAGGGACGGATATTCTTGGTCTCAAGCACACTACACAGTTCTACAGAACTCTACCTTGGTGACCCCGTATGTCGATGAACACAAGAACAGTCTGCGCTCCAAACACCCGGAGCAGTGTGACGACTGGATTACATGTGAACACATCAGGACATTCAGCAGTTGGTTGGAAACACGTCTCAGAGGTGACACCACTGTTTGTGATGAGTTGTACTCGTTGTCCAGGGGACCATCTTCGACTGTATTGATTTACAACGGATACGAGATAAATGGGAATACATTTTACACGATCTCCCAAGATCAAAAGAGCACCAACCAAAACAGCAGTGTCCGCTTTGATGCAGCAACCGAGAGGGGAAAGGACACATATTATGGTTACATAATGGACATATGGGAACTTGACTACGGACATGATTTTAAGGTCCCTTTGTTTAAGTGCAAATGGGTCAATCTGTCAGGAGGCGGGGTACAGGTAGACCCACAGTACGAAATGACAACAGTGGATCTGAACAATCATGGGTACACTGACGAACCGTTCGTCCTAGCCAATGATGTGGCACAGGTTATCTATGTGAAGGACATGTCTACCAGACCGAGAAAAAGAAAAGATAAGGAAGCGAATACATCATACGATGAGCCAAAGCGCCACATCGTTCTTTCAGGAAAAAGGGACATTGTGGGAGTGGAGGGCAAGACTGACATGTCTGAAGATTATGAAAAGTTTCATGAAATTCCTCCCTTCAAAGTCAAGGCTGACTCAAGCATCCTGATAAACGATGAAGATTATCCATGGTTACGGCGCAATAAGCAAATGACACAAGAGAAGAAAAAGTGAAGACTTTCTCCCGCAACTATTATGATGATACCATGCCAACTTTGTAACAGACGAGTATGATACCATTGTCCGTTTTGTACACGAAGTGCATCCAGTTTTTGCCGTAACCCTCTCAACTTTCTTGTACATGGTATGTGCATGAAATGATGATACCATGCCAACTTTCAACCTTTTCAGAGTTCATTTGAAATGTTTTTCAATTTTAGGGTCTTATAGCTCAAAATAATTAGTAAATGCATGAAAAATAACAGGCCAAAAATTAAAAATTATAAACAGGTGCGGCTCTCTCTCAGCTAGCGAGGTGGGACTAAACTCCCACCACCACGCCGCTGTGCAAGGCCATTGGTCCCGGTTGGTGGCACGAACCGGGACCAATTCCACCCTTTGGTCCTGGTTGGTGCCACGAACCGGTACTGATGAGGCTGTGGCCCCACGAGCACCTTTAGTATCGGTTCGTGGCACGAACCGGTACTAGAGTTTCTTACTAAGCAGTTTTTTAGTCCCACCTCGCTAGCTGAGAGGCACTAGGAGCGGTTTATAAGCCCTGAGTGCAGAGACGATGAAGAAGAGGTGCAATGCTCACCTTCACGTTGCTTAGCTTCAAGCCTTGAGGAATAAGGTAGACTGCATGGAGCTATGTGCAGTGCAGTCTACACTATTCCGAAAGGCTTGAAGCAAATCAACGAGCATTGCGCCTCTTTTTTATTTTTAGTAACTTATTACAACTCCGGACTTCTAGTGTTATGACAAAATAAAATAAACTTTAATAAAATTTATGAAAGTACAATTAACATAGTATTTTCTGTTCAAAACATTATAAGAAACCTCTAGTATTATTGAAACTAAAATCATATAAAATTGATGCAACTAAAATTATCGAAGTATTTTCTATTCAAAATCATTAAAAGCAAAAAGAATTTTCATAAAGAACTTTTTTTGATAGAAACTTTAATAGCAAAAAGAATTATCATAAAGTACAATAAATAAGTAATTAGAAACAAAATAAAATAAAATAAATAAGTTTTTTGTTGTAAGTACAAACAAAACAAAAAAACTAAATACAGCAAAAAGAATTTTCATAAAGAACTTTTTTTGATAGAAACTTTAATAGCAAAAAGAATTATCATAAAGTAAAATAAATAAGTAATTAGAAACAAAATAAAATAAAATAAATAAGTTTTTTGTTGTAAGTAGAAACAAAACAAAATAAATAAAGCAAAATAGAAAACAAAAAAACTAAATACAGCAAAAAAAATTGTCGGGGCGCTGCCCGCTGGGCCCTCCAACCCTCGGGTTTGCAAATACAGGCCCAGAAGGGCTAGAGGGCTCAACGGGCAGCGCGCCAAAGTTAGGCCCAGAAGCCTTCTAGAGGAGTCCGAGACAGCAGCCGCGCCGGGGCTTTTAAACTGGTACGGGCGCCCCTCGGCTAGCGAGGTGGGACTAAACTTTTGGCCGCGACGCGGGCAGCAAGAGGCCTTTGGTCCCGGTTGGTGCTACCAACCGGGACTAAAGGGGTGCATTGGTCCCGGTTCGTGGCACCAACCGGGACCAAATTCCCCCCCCTTTAGTCCCGGTTGGTGGCACCAACCGGGACTAATGCCTACCTTTAGTCCCGGTTGGTGCCACGAACCGAGACTGAAGGCTTTGCTATATAAGCAAACACTTAGCAAAATTTGCAGATTTCATCTGCAGTTTGCCCCGACGATGCCGACGCCGCCAGGCTGCCCCGACGCCGCCCGCCGCCCCGACGCCGCCAGGCTGCCCCGACGCTGCCCGCCGCCCCCGCCGTCGCCGTCGCCGTCGCCGTTGCCCGCGCCCTCGCCGTCAGCCGCGCCCCTGCCCCGACGCGCGCCGCCCCGACCCGTCCCCGTCGTCGCCGTCGCCCTGCCCCGCCCTTCGCCGCCGTCGCCCCCTACCCCGAGCGCGCGCCCACTGCCCCGTCGCCATCCTCGCCGCCGACCCCACGGTCCTCACCTTGGTCCGGCCGGCGCCCTCCCTAGCATTGTTTCTTGTTTTTTTCATATATATATATGCTTGTTTTTTATATATATGATGATATATATGCTTGTTATCATAATTGTTTTTGTTCATATATATATATATATATATGTGTGTGTGTGTGTGTAATGATTTTTTTTGTAGAATATGATGTTTTTTTCATAGATGATCACATATATGATGTATGCATGGATGTGGATGAAATATGATGCTTTTTTGTTCATAGAACATGATGAAATATGAACAATGCATTAGGCAAAACCTTTACTTTTTTTCGAAATATGAACATGATGAAATATGAACAATGATGAAATAGGAAGAAAGGAGAAGAAGAGGAGAGGAAGAAGAGGAGAAATAAATAAGAAGAGGAAAAAAGAAGAAAAAGAAGAGGAGAAGAAGAAAGGAATAGAAGAGAAGAAGAAAAAATAGAAAAAATTCTATTTTTTTCTTCTTCTATCCTCTATTCCTTTCTTCTTCTCCTCTTTTTTTTCTTCTTTTTTTTCTTCGATCTTCTCCTCTATTCCTTTCTTCTTCTCCTCTTCTTGTTTCTTCTACGTTTTCTTATATTTTATCGGGTCTGTCGTCGTCGATATACGTACCCCTCTCCCGATAACTTCAACACGAGGGGGGGTCGATATACCCCCTCCCCGATAATATTATTTTCCCATGTACGTTCATTGTCGTTGTCGATATAACCCCCTCGCGATAACTTCAACACGTGGGGAGGTCGATATACCCCCTCCCCGATAATATTATTTTCCCATGTACGTTCATTGTCGTTGTCGATATAACCTCCTCCCGATAACTTCAACACGTGGGGGGGGGGGTCGATATACCCCCTCCCCGATAATATTATTTTCCCATGTACGTTCATTGTCGTTGTCGATATAACCCCCTCCCGATAACTTCAACACGTGGGGGGGGGGTCGATATACCCCCTCCCCGATAACATTATTTTCCCATGTATGTATGTCGTCGTTGTCGATATATATAACTCCCTCCCAGATAACTTCGACATGATGGACGGTCGATATTTATACCCCCTCTCGAGCGTGATAACTTATACCACGGGAGCACCCCCCGGCCGTCTCGCTCGACCAAAACTCACGAGGACACCCAAACCCTAGAAAAAAAGGATGTCGGTCTCCTACCCCCTCCCGCTGCGCCCCTACCCTTGAAGCGTTGCCGAGGCCACCCCAAACCCGGAATAAGCTAGGACTACGTTTGCACTAATATATCCACCTGCTGTCATGTTTGTGTAATAATTGCCATGTTGTAATATTTGCAGAAACAATGGAGCACGGACGAGACGAGCAAGCAGAAGAGGTGTTGGGGGACATAATCTTAGCCGGAGGTGATATCTTGTCGTATCTTAACGACAATGATGGTCTGGAAGAACAGGGTGAAGAAGCAGGCTACGGTGATCGAAGAGTGGAGGAGGAAAGACATGATTATGATGGCTCCGGTGACCCAATGCTGGTGCAAGAAGGAGCCCGTGGTGACGGCTCCGATGACCGAACAGAGTCCGGCCAGGTAAATATATTAGTTAAGCCTGTGCTGACTAGCTAATTGATGCATTCATTGTTTTGGTATGTACACATATTAATTAACACTCGTCTTTCTTCTTTTTTCTAGCCCTCCGGATCGAGCACAACTTCGGTAAAGAGACGAGGCCCGAAGAGAAAGTTGCGCTCGGATGAAAGGTTTGAGATCACAGCAATCGCGCGCGATGGCCAACCGATTTAACCCCTCCGGACAAAGGATGCATTTGCTGCTCAGTGCGGGGTTCTAGTTAGGGACAAGATCCCGATCAGCATCCAGCAATGGTATAAGCCTAAGAAGGAAGACCCTGAGGTGTCTTATGTCAATGATATGCAGAAAGATGATCGTTGGACTGAGCTGAAGGCAAATTTCACCCTACCGTCAGAGGAGGATCCGGAGAAGCCAGTTAAAGAGCAATTAATCAAGTCTCATGCTCTTAAGAAGATGGCCGACCTATTCAGGAGGTGGAAGAATGAGCTGAAAACGTTTGTCGACAAAGAAGAGACACCAGAATTCATCGGCCGGTATGAGAAGATCAGAGATCACTGGCCCGCATTTGTGGCCCACAAGACATCGGAAAAGAGTAAGAAGATGTCAGCTACAAACAAGAAGAATGTTGCGAAGAAGAAGCTTCACCATCGCACGGGGTCAGGTGGCTACCTCAAAGCCCGGCCTAAGTGGGCCAAGGCTGAGAATGATCTGCTTGAAAAAGGGATCGAACCACAGACAATGAACTGGACGGACAGTTGCCGGACTTGGTTCTTCGGGGCTGGCGGAACCTTGGACCCTGTATCAGGGAGGTGCGTTTGGACGAATGAGCTTTTGAGAATACCAGTCAAGAAGATTCAGCAATATATCGATGCAGCGCAGGAAGGGACGTTCGTTCCCGACAGAGAGAAGGACGAGCTCACAATGGCCCTCGGGAATCCTGAGCACCCTGGACGGACACGAGGCACGCCAGGCTCCGTTCCGTGGAAGGATGGTTTTCCGGACGTGGGCGGTTACAAAAGCCAGGAGAGGAGGAAAAAAGTGGAGCAGATCCAAATTCAGAAGCTGCACGAAAGGGTTCAAGCGCTAGAGGAACGAGACGGCAATCGACATGCCGAAACTACCCCCTCAGCTACACCGCCATCTCAGCGGAGAAGCAGCGTGGCTTCCACCGAGCTGCTTCAGCCGGAGCATGTCTTGACGGCTCCTGCTAGCTACCCCGTGGATGCTATCACGGAGTCTCAACATTGCCACCTTATGGCGCAATGGCAGAACTTCAAAGTCAAGGCGGCTGTTGGCTCTGTTTTACCTCCTGAACCCGGCGCAACCTACCACTGCCGGCCGATTCCAGAAGGATATGCTAAGGTGATGGTGGATGAAATAACGGAGGGATTTGAGGACCTCCAGCTTGACCACCCTACCGATGAAGGGGAGACTCGGCTGGGTTCAGCTCTGAAGACTCCATGCCTATGGCGGAAGGAGCTGATCAACCTTTCGAACTGGACGGCTCCGGCGAGTAAGGGCACTCCGCTTCCTCCTCCGCCTCCTCCTCCGGCGAGTGATCAGGGCACTGATCAGCCTCCTTCTCCGGCGCGTGGCGGCACTCCGCCTCCTCCTCCGCCTCCTCCTCCGGCGAGTGATCAGGGCACTCAGCCTCCTTCTCCGGCGCGTGGCGGCACTCCGCCTCCTTCTCCGCCTGTGCCGGCGCGCCAGAGCAGCCAGCCTCCTCCTTCTCCGCCTCGTCAGCAAGGGCGGAAGAGACCCGCCGCCGCTCCGGCTGCTCCGGCGCGTCGTAGTCCTTCTCCTCCGCCTCGTAAGCAAGGAAAGAAGACAGCCGCAGCCGCTCTGTCTGCTCTGCCGGCGTCTAGCAGTACAGCTGCCAGAGGCGGGAGGCAATACAGATTCGGTCCTTCTCTGAAGACTCCAGAGAAGTTACCATACGAGAGGACCGAGGAGGAAACCAGGGAGATCGTGCGAGCCGAAGTGACAAACTTCTTTGAAGGGGTGAAAGCAAAGAAACATCCACCTCCGGAGGAGAAGGTAGATCCGGTGAAAGCAAAGCGCACTCTGGCTGCCCTGACAAAACCACCCAAGTCTCCGCTGAGAGGCAACTATGAGCGCATTCTTGCAAAGACATATGCCGAAGCGGAGCGGTCGGGAAGTACTGTCAGTGATAAGAGGTTAAAAGAACGACGAGCTGGGAAAAAAATTGCCTAGCTCGGCGAACAAGCGAACCAATCGTGCCCCCCACTCAAGGTGTCAAAAGACATCGTCGCTAATGATCCGAGGATGGTGGCCGGTTATAGCAATCTTGGAGATTACCTGCCCGACGATGTACATTACGAAATCATGGAGGTCGACGAACACAAATACCATTACGGGAAGCCTCTCGTCAAAGATGAAAGATCTCTAACAACGATGATGCGAAGACTACATGATTGGTACATGAAAACCTGCAGAGAGTCTGATGGGATGAATACTTTGACGCTGAGAGTTAAACCGGAGCATGACCTCATTGGAATTGATCTGCTGAATGTTCCATTTGAGGATTTCTTTCAGTTTTACAATCAAAAGGCCCTCGATAAAACAATGATCACTTGCTACTGTGTGTAAGTAGTACTACTTCTGTCATTAAGTCTCTCTATATAGGTCAACTCTTTCATTGCATGTATTTATAATTATCCTCACTATATTATGCAGATCGAAGATCGCCGAATTGAAGAAAAGACAAATCGGTGATATTGGGTTCATTAACACAAATCTCATAGATGCATATACGGTTGAAAAACATCCCAAAGAAGCTGAGGCCAACTTGCTACGATCGTTGGTATTAAATCAAAACAAAGATATAATACTCTTTCCTCACAACTTCAAGTGAGTGTTACTGTCTTGTGCATATTCGGTTTCCCTTATTAGTCCAGGTTATGGTAATGTAATTGATGACTTATGCATGCATGCGCAGCTTCCACTGTATTCTCCTAGAGATTAAGCTTGAGCAGGGATTAGTAACCGTCTTAGACTCGAGAAGAAAAGATCCCCAGGACTATGCGAACATGACTCAAATGCTCGAGAAGTAAGTTAAATCGATTATTATCCACCATATCAGCAACTTTGTTCATTTCCTGATATCAAGTAATTGTTTTCTTTATCTGGCAAGGTTTGGAGAAAATTCAGCACAAAAGCTCCGGGACTGCCGAAGAAGCTGCAATTTAAACACCCGAAAGTAAGTACTATAGTAGCATGTTCCGCGCATCTCCTAGTGATTCAAGCACTAGTTTCATCAATACCATTTAGCATGCTTACTTATCAGTTTGACTGACCTCTATTTCTTGTAAAGTGGTTGTGGCAGGAAGCCGGGAATAATTACTGTGGATACTACGTTTGCGAGTCCATCCGCTACACGACCTGTGAGCGGGGCTACACTGAAGAACAATATGAAGTGCGTAAGCAATAATATTCACAATTTTATTTTATTACCATCATTTGTGTTGAGTTTCATTTATTCATATATATATGTATTGACCCCCTTCTTCAAATTAGATGTTTCGGAAGCGGGATGAACTCCTAGCACCAGATCGTATGCGAGGAATTCAACAGGAATTGGCGGCATTCTTCCTTGACCACGTGATCGATGAAAACGGAGAATACTATGTGGACCCTGTGTTCCTACAATTTAATTAGGAGATTGTATTGTAAGAGATAATTATTGTATATATGTAGCCGGTAGTGTCGGATAGATATACGAGAACTTGTTGTTCGACCAATCTCTCGGAGAAGGAGAGGTGGTCGATATCACTTCTCTTTGTATGCATATGTTCATGACGTTCTTCTGTTTCCTTCATTTGATTACTAGCTAGCGTGTCTAGTCCTCTCCATACGTATATAGTAGGTAGCATCGACCAAGCACGGAGATAAGAGAGGACACTTCTCTCTATTAATTAGCTAGCTAACACAATATATGAAACACCTAAATTAACCCCCCAAAACCCCTAAACCACCCCCTTTCAAAAAAAACCTCAGCTCCTGCCAGGTGCTGACGCGTGGATGCCTATTGGTCCTGGTTGGTGGCACCAACCGGGACAAAATGCCCTGCCTATTGGTCCCGGTTGGTGGCACCAACCGGGACCAAAGGCCCCCCTGCCTGGGCTGGCAGCAGGGCCCACGTGGAGGACCTTCTGTCCCGGTTCGTGTAAGAACCGGGACTAAAGGGTTAGGGTTTTAGTAACCACCCTTTAGTCCCGGTTCGAAAACCGGGACAAAAGTTCCTTACAAACCGGCGTAAATGCCCCTTTTCCTATTAGTGGGAAGACGCTGCCGGAAGTTGTTGGCTCTCTTGACACTGGTGGCTAGTTAGGGTTCCTACTTCCTGGTCGCTAGCCTCAATCTTACATAGGTCTAGCATTATTCAGATAGTCAATGTTTAACATTATTAAATAGGGATAGGGTGTGCCTGCATTCATATGGCCGAGTATTCTTTTTTATGATAATATGTGTGTCATTTATATCATAGAGATTAAAATACAAATCACATAGAGACCGACATGATAAAAATGAAAAGACAGCAGGACGTCTCTGAGTCCAACACACGTTCTGTCTTCTAGATGTCCTTGATGCAGGCCACAATCTGCATCCACTCCTCAGCTACCTGCAAGCTCCTCGCCGACGTTGGAGCAGACGCCGAGTATATTTGAGCCTATGTGATTGTACTGTATACATTCAAAAATACTAATAAATAGAACTATTTTTTGGTTTTCTAAAAAAAATACGTAGTCTCTTTTTCTTAAAAAGGCACTGCAGCCTCATTTTGATGTTTTTTTCTAAAAAAAAGGTGGTTTTGGGCTTCAATCGTCACTCGCAGCGTCATTTCCCCCATCTGTGGACGCCCTAGACTGCGCCGCCGCCGCCTTCTTCCCTGTAAGCGCCATGGCGGCCGCCCTCCACCACCGC
Source organism: Triticum aestivum (assembly GCF_018294505.1). Classification (NCBI taxonomy): domain Eukaryota; kingdom Viridiplantae; phylum Streptophyta; class Magnoliopsida; order Poales; family Poaceae; genus Triticum; species Triticum aestivum. The sequence continues at coordinate 33,512,462 of NC_057811.1, read as the reverse complement.
CCCCGCTCGCGCTCGCCCCTGCAAGACGAGGATCTGCTCTCCGAGGTCCTCCTCCGCCTCCCGCCGCAGCCGTCCTCCCTCCCCCGCGCCTCCGCCGTCTGCAAGCGCTGGCGCCGCCTCGTATCCGACCCCGGCTTCCTCCGCCGCTACCGCCAACACCACCGCCGCAGCCCTCCGCTCCTCGGTTTCTTCCGCAGCGACTATCCAGGCATCTCCTACACGCCTGCCATGGAGGCCCCCGATCGTGTCCCCGCCGGGCGCTTCTCCTTGAATCTCAATGACAGGTACAGTATCCTCAGCTGCCGCCACGGCCTCGTGCTCATCTCCCACTCGTTGCGGAACCAGGTCCTGGTGTGGGACCCCGTCACCGGCGACCAGCACCGCGTTGCTGCTCCCCTAGGAATCGACATGGCCACTACCCTGATGGACGGCCAGGTGCTTCGCGCTGCCGCCGACGCCCAGCACTTCCAGGTGGTATTGGTAAACTACAAGAAGAAATATGCACGAGCGATCGCCGCCATTTACTCGTCGGAGACCGGTGTGTGGAGTAATCTCATCGAAACACCGGTTCCACGTGAGGCCATGGAATACGAAAGCATGCCCCCTGTGCTGGTCGGGGATTCTCTTTACATCTTGCTCCCTGGGGATAGTACAAGTGTAATTCTTGAGGTTGATTTGGATAGCCAGAGCCTAGCTGTGTTAGGTCTGCCAATGGATACCTTTGCCAAAGATCAATTCTTGATGGCTATGCGAGCAGAGGGTGGCGGGCTGGGCGTACTCTCCCTGACAGGATTCGCCGCCGAGTTATGGAAGAGGAATAAGGACTGTGATGGTGTTGCTTCATGGGTGCTAGGACGGACTTTTGAAATGGACAAGCTACTTCCCTTGAATTCAGAGCAGATAAGGCACACACCGATGGTAGCTTATGCTGAGGAAAATAATGTGGCTTTCTTGCGGACATTTGACAGTATCTTCATGGTCCAGCTTGAGTCATTGCAGTTCAGTAAACTTCCTGAAAACAGTAACTGTGATATCTGTTATCCATTAGAAAGTGTCTATGCTTCAGGTAATACCATGTCTTCAAACTCTGGTCATAACAAATTCATGTTGATTTTCGATAATTATTTGATGGAATATGCTGTTCACATTCTGTTGTGTTAAGCTAACCATTTTAAGTAGTGGCATATTACTTGTTTCTTTTGATCCTTGATGACCTCTTCAACATATGGCGAATTTGTTCTGTAGTGTTTCTGTTATGATACTTGACTGCTTGTGTGGTAGCATTATTTGATGGTCATGGTCTGAATTCACATATGTTACTGGTAGCCAATCTGCTAGTGTCCTTTATGCCTTTTATGTCATCACTTCATTGTTATCTTGTTTGTCAACAAATATGTAGCGATGAGTTTCTTATGTTATCAAAACATATTGTTATTCGTTGAACTATGTGCTTCAAGTCAGACATAGCAAACTGTCTTTATCATTTTATTATATGAATATCTATTGAATAAAATAATGAACACCGAGATTGGTAAATTCTTTCTGTAACAGTTGAACTAAATTTCATAGTTTGCCTTTGATATATAAGAATTGTATGTCGGTAGTGTTAGTGCTGTGGTGCAGGTCTTTCTCATGTTGAAAACAACTGCATCGGAATATTCTTTCAATTTGACAGGCTGTATGGTTTTGTTTTTCTTTGTAATGTTGTATCAGAACTCAGTTAGTTTTTTTCCAGATTACATTTGTGAGTTATGTAAATGTTGTGTTGATGCCTCCTTGTATCTCTTTAGCTTTCCGTCAGGTTATTTGACTTCTTATGATTGCAGAAACAAGCATTGGTGGTGGACATGATGGAGCTGATCAAAATATGCTGAATCAATGATATACTGGTTGAGCAGGAAAGCTTATCTTCTGAATGTATGTTGAGGTATCTGAAGTTCTGAACTGTTCTTTCAAAAACATGTATTTTTTCGCTTTTTACTGCCATTCTCAAGTACTAAATTGCAAGGGAGGGTTGTATGTTTTTCTCTACAATCTTTTGCTTAACTGTTTCCCACCTGGCCACTTCTCATCATCCCTTCCTCAGCAGCTCTCCATTCTCTTCCTCATGCCTTCACCCACTTACATTCTCTTTTATTTGCTGATGTTTTAAGCTCCTCTACTAGATATGCTCTTCGCTTGCCTCTCCCTTCCATCCAGCTGCCTTGCTTTCAGTTTACCTCCTCCTTAGTACTACCCAAGTCCCCTCTAGTAGTGCTGGTTTTTCTCCCTTCTAGCTCCTCAGATTACTGATGACTTGATACCCTTCCCCCTTTTGTGCAAAATTTTGTTCCTACTCGGTCATAGATTATGATGGTGTCATGTTAAGTGGTAGCAGAATGAAATACATCCTTTTTTATGATTCATAGTTTCGTTTTAATTTTACACATGCTACATTGCCTTTAATTAGTTTTTTGTTGTTATGGATCTATCAGGTTCTAGTGATTTATATATATCTGTCTGTGTAAGTGACTGACAACTAAAATTAACCTGATCATTTGGTCTATACTTCCTTCACTTATATGGGCTTTATACCCATGCCATTTCACATTGCTGCTTATTTTGGATCATTCTGATACCCAGTGAACTAATTATTGTAACAAATTCTGAAGAGAGCATGCCATCGTGCCATGCCGTACTACTGTTTATCGTTCCACTTGCAGTTAAGTATTGCAGATTTCTGGAAGGTTATTCTAGTATTAGGCAGTTTTCTTAAATATTGTCTCGGCACCTCTCATTGTTAGTTGCATATTCAATTGGCCGTTGTCTGCTGCAAACTATATGTATATATGCTTTGTGGTAGTTTAATTTCTTAAAATTGATCAGGGTTGATGTTTAACACTTTATATTAAACATATCATCAAAATGGCACGACGAATATTATCATTGGAAGTAGTGGTCAAATGTTGTGCAGAGTGAGAAAAAGACATCTATTCTTGACCGAAGTAAGTCTTCTGTCTGTTAATAAGGCGATGCATGATCCCTAGTTCAGGCTTCTACATCATGAATTTGATTAAATTCATCCATTAGTGACTAACTAGATGCTTCTGCATTTAAAAAGAAGAACGACAATGAGCTAGAAACAAAACTTTGAAATTTCTGATTTCCTACTCCATGAACCCCTTGTATGCCCACTGATCTTTTATCCTCTATTAGGACCAGATATAGCCAAAGATTGCCAATAAAGTAATAATAGAAGCCAAGGGTCACTACACTATAAATTACCTATTCTGTGTTTCTAATGTTGGTTTTGTAATGCTGAGATGATTCGTCTTTGGAGATCTCCACAATGGTGAAGCTAATGTTTACTATTTGAGTCATACAAAATCATCTGATAAAACTTTAATGGCATTTTCATGAATGAATGGCACACATTTGGTTTGACAGATGCTGTGATTGCCCTGCAGGTATCTAGAGTTACAATCTGGTGGCTGAGATGCAGAAGGGGCTTGTTTGCTGCAACCCGTGAGGAAAATTCACCCTCTATGTAGGATCCACTAGTCAGGCGTGAAGTCGGCTTATAGGAATTAATCGCTTATTTTGATCAACCTGGCTTGTTATCTACTTTCTGTAGTCAATTGACCAACTGGCATGAATACATAACAGGCTTGCTACAATTAATTAGTATGAACCTTTCAGCTGATCTTGCTTGCATTTTGTGTGTGTTCATATTCACTGTTTTCTTTTGATTGTGTTCCATATTGTATCAGGCAAGGACGAATTATGCGTAGAATTTCTGCTTATGCCCATTTAGCGTATTTGTATTTACCTGGTTCTGACTAGTGAATGTTGAGTTGTTTTGCTTTCCCTGAGATTCAGGGAGGGCTTCGGTGAGATTGCTAATGTTTAAGTGGATGGGATTGCTAAGGTTTGGAGTATGAAGTAAACATGTCACACTATGAGATTTGCAAAATTTCACAAGTGTTGTGCGGACGCGCAAAACACATTTTATTGAATATTGATTGGTTCCGCAATCACAGCCGTTCAACATCACGATCCCATGATCCAGAGGCTATTCAACTCTTTATTTTGAAGGTTACTTGGCATTAATTGCTGCCCCACGCCCCCACCTCTTGTTGCACTCAGCTATACAATCTGCAACACGTTGTGTATCTGCAAAAATGGCCAAGACGAGCACAAGATCCTCAGACCAGATGGTGATTCTTTGTATCAATAGAAAAAAAGAGAGCATGTATTGCATCGATGTTCAGGAGAATTCATCTATAAACGGAACGGAGCAAATGGAATGCAAGTAAGGTGTTCTGTTGGTCTTACAGGTTGGTGCCACCGACTGGTCACAGATGGAGTCCGTGCTGCATACCATGATGCATGTGGCGAGAGCATCCTTCTTCTCAACGCTGTCGCAGTTGCCGGCGCAGTCGACGTTGCAGAGCCACCAAGGGACGCTGTGCCTGCACCCGTCGTGGCACTGCTGGTAACAGTTGCAGAAGGACATGGCGGCCACCTGTTGCTTGGATGGCACTGACATGATGCACAGCGTGGCAATGGTGGGCGCCCTCTTCTTCACCTCCATCTCCTCTCCTTCCTCGCACGAGCTATGACAAGAGAATAGGAAGGGAATGTGGGAGTTTTCAGGTGACTGGTGGCTCTCTTAGTCAGTCAGATGTGTGGTCTCTTATATTGGAGTTCGGAGGGCAATATCAACGTTTGACCTGGATAATTTGTAGTGTAACGTAACAAAGTATTCCAGTATTTTCCAGCAAATCAAATGACCCACAAATTCAGGTTGGAGTGCCCTGTAGCCAATTTTCCAATGTATTAATTTCCTGAACGAGATGGTGCCTACTGCCACTTACTAGCAGGACACGAATTAATTTCCGTTGACAATATATCTGAAAATAACCTTGGATCTTACACGAATTAGACAAGCACATGCTGCTCATCTTTCTATTTTCCTTGTGAAGTGACCTGTTTTCTTTCTACATCAGCACAGGTCACGAATCTTTTTCTAATGTTGGTTTTCTCTAATATAATTCTGAGGTGATCTCACGCCGGAGCTTTTCACACAATTTACAAGATGGTTTAGCTAGTGCTTAGTGCTTACTGTTTGAGCCATACAATGTCTTCAGATATAATGTCAACGGTTTTCCATGAATGCCTTGTACAAATTGCTTTGACTGACGCCATGTGATTTCCCTGCAGGTATCTACAGTTACGTTCTGGTTTCCCGAGATGCAGATGTGCCTTGATAGCTTGCTTCAATTAGTTAGTACCATTCAATTGATCTCTTGTTTGCATTATGCATGTGTTCCTCTTTTCACCGTTTTCTTTTGTGTTCCTGTTGTACTATGTGGGGGGTATTCTGTGTCAGATTTCTACTTATGTCCCATTTTGTGTGTTTGTTTTTGGTGAATGTTTATCTGGTTCTGACCGGTGAATTTTGGATAATTTTGCTTTCGTTGAGATTCATGCAATGCTTGGATTAGTTTGCTAATATTTGAATTATTTTTGCATGTTAAGTCTTATGTTCCTTAATCCTCGCAAAAAGAAGATAAAGAATTTTGATGTTGTCATCTGTACAGAGGAAGGTAAAATCAAAATTAGCAGGGATTTTCCACATGAATCGATAACCGTCTTTATATTAAGATTCGCAAATTTTCTCACAAGCGTTGCAAGGAAGTAAAACACATCTTATTGATTGATGCAGCAATCACAGCTGCTCGACATCATATGATAGCATGATCGACCAGCCCTTAGCTTTTCAATGTTCCTTGTCTGGATCGGGACCAGGGGCGCCCCACACATTGTAGCACTCATCGAGAAAGAAAACAGAATGCAGTTCTGATTTACATACTAGTGTGCAAGTTATGCTATATTTAATCACCTCTATACAGCTTGGTATTTGCGAATGTAGCTCCAATGGAATAGTTCATGCCAGAAAAATAACCTGATTAGACAATTGCATGATGCTCATCATCTTTCTTTTGCCCAGACAACCCCTTATGAAGCTGCCTGTGCTGATGTAGAAAGAAAACCGAATGCAGCTTTCATACAATACTGTTTTATGGGATGGCACGCATACCAGTAAAAACTATTGTGTATATGTTTAATTACCTGCTGTTTAGTACTAGTAAGGGACAAATTGCAATTTTAAGTGCCTGGAGATGTGAAGTATCTGCATGGAAAGACATTCTTATGTCTTGTTTGCAACTATTCACTTTTATTAACAAAATTTGCATATATTCAGTAGTAATGCTACTGGGGTAGTTTTACTTTTTTTGAGATATGGTCATTGTTTAGGAAATTGGTAACTGGTAGCTGCTCGGTCGGCTTGGGAGTAACGATTAATCGAGGAATCAGCCTATTAACTGGATTAGTTGGTACATCATTAATCGGTAGATTAATAGGAACTTGCCAACATGTATCGACTTTTTTTATCTATTATACAATACTCTCATGTTCCCAGCTATGTAATATACCAAAATGTGTCAATGTTTGGTCGAATCCTAGCTACCGAGGAGCAAGAGGGGGATGGGAGGGGTTATCGGGCAAAATTTTGGGATCTGTTTGCCCACAAGTTAATGGGTCAGCAACGATTAATCGGCCTAACAATGGATTAATCGGTCTGACAGGCCAATTAATCACCCTCACAATTTAACACAATGATTAAGTGCTATTCGATTCAACCACCCTATGAGTAGCGATTAACTGGCCCATTAACTGATTAATCGGACAAGTTCTTGAACAGTGGATATGGTGAAGGCTTCGATGAGTTGCCTAATGTTTGAACGTGAATTCTTTCATATACGCGCATGCGTGCTTCAGTGTGTTGGGTGTGTGTGATTATTGTCCTTGTTAAAAGTCTATGTACAATGCAGCGACATGTTGTGTTTCTCGTATTTCAAGTGTGCTCATTTTCACTGATTTCTTTTGATTGAGTCCCATGTTTATGAGGGCTCTGCCTATGTTGTCTCAACATAGCTGGTCTCAAGCGGGTAAAGGAGGAGGGCTGTGATAGGCTTGGCGAGCCAACATCAAAACTTAGTCATTCTTATGGAGATGCAGCTACCCCAACTTGTTGTTGTTGAGTCCCATGTTGTATGAAGAGGGGAAATCCTGTGTCGAATGTCTGCTTATGTCCCATTTTGTGTGTTTGACCGATGAATTTGTCTAGTTCTATTCTGACTGATGAATTTCAAATTATCTTGCCTTTGTTGGGATTTACACAAGGCTTGGAAGACTTTGCTCATGTTTGAATTCTTTTACTTGTTATATGAACCTCATATGTCACTTCCACCTCACAAAAAGAAGATAAGACAATTTTGCTCTTGCAATCTGGACAGGGGAAGATAAAATGAAAGACACATCAAAACTAGCAGCTATTTGCCAAAGGCGTCATAACTGGCTTTATTATAACATTCACAAATTTTCTCACAAGTAGTGCACCGAAGTGAGATATATTTTTATTGCATTGGTGCATCATATGATCCGATGATCGAGCGATCCTGATCTTCAAGGTTCCTTGGCGGGACCATGGCCACCCCACATCTTCTCGCATGCATGGATACAATCCGGAGCGCAAGCTGCATATGCAAAATGGCAGTGCAAGCACAAGATCATGAGAACCAAATAACAGCAAAAGGAGCACACATATTTCATCAGTGTGCCTCTACGGACAGACCCACAAAGTAGGGTGGTAGGTCCTCTACTCCTCTTACCGGACGGCGCTGGTGACAGGCCGCAGATAGAGTCGGTGCAGCAGGCGACCATGCAGGTGACGACAGGGTCCTTGTTGTCATTGCAGCTGCCGCCGCACACGACCTTGCAGAGCATCGGGAAGGCGTTCTTGCACTCTAAGTAGCACTTTCGGTAGCAGTCGCAGGAGTGATCGAAGAACTGCTGACGGGATGGCCTTGGCAGCATGAGGAGCAGGAGCATGCACAGGGCGGCGATCACCGCCGCTCTCTTCTTCACCACCATCTCCCTCCTCGTGCAGGCAGTGAGAAGAGAAGAGAAAGAGAACTACTGTGGTGACTGGTGAGTGGTGACTGCTCGTTCAGCCAGTGTGAGCTCTTATATATCGGAGAACTACTGTGTGACTGTTCATCTCAATGGGGGCAATCTCGACATTTCCACGGATAATTTGTATTGTAGCCGAGCAAAGTATTTCAGTATTCTACAGCAAACTAAATGCGCCACAATTTCAGGTTCAGTGTCCTGTACCCGATTTTGTGAACGATAACTGAATGCATGCTGCCCACATCTTTCTTTTGCCCCAGACAAGCTCCATGAACTGATGTAGAAAGATAACTGAAAGCAGTTTCATGCAATGCTGTTTATATGGGAAATTACTATAAACGATTATTTTGTTTCCAACGCAGAAGAAGTTGATCAACCAGCCAATTCAAGAATTTGCATTGATGACAACTGGAAATTGGTTCGACCATATTTGTGACAGATATGTTTCCATTGCAACATACTGAAATTGTTTCGATCGTTCATGGCCAATGTTTTCGACAACAGCCAAAAGATGATTCCAACAAAACTAAAATTTGTATCAACCGAACATGAAAATATTGTAGGGTTAACATTTGTTTCAGATTAGATGAAATTTTGTCTTGAAAGGAAGAAGAGGATTTACTTTCGCCTATGTAGAACAAAATGGCTATATATTAAAACTAATGCAGCTTAGTATTTTAAGTGGAACACTAGAATCAGGTCTTACTTGTCACTGAATCTTACACCTCTGCCTCGAAAGCATCCGCCACCTGTTAGCTGATCAACATCCAGTGCTCTGTGCTCCTATTGTGCGGCCACTTTTTGCTTGAGCAAAAAGTACTTCTGTTTCGATTCATGCCCCCATCTTCTCTCCTGGGTAAATTGCTTCAGCAAGCGACTGTGCTTCCCCTCCCCTGCATTTCCACAATTCAACACGCACCTGATCAGGGCTCTCCGCCTCCTTTCCGTTGCTGCAAGCACACAAGTTTTTTTTTAATTTCCAACTTGTACAGCCTCGCATCAGGAACAAATGTGCACCATTCACTCCTGACACAGCGTGGCTCTTAATTTGAGGTACGCAAAATGTCTACTATTCCTATGTTTGAAATTATGCAAGATTCTATACTGTGCGACGTCCCTTATTTCGGTGTTCCAAAAGGAGACTTTACAGTTTATCTTTTGGCAAAAAAGAGGCATCTACGGCTCGACGACATTAAGAATGTGTTGTAACCATTTATGTCCTAATGTAATATCTAACACAGTTAATACTCACATGTCTCTAAAAGACTAAGATTTAACTAACAAACAAGGTGAGGAAGAGATGAAATTTGGTACAACTAAAGACTCAGGCATTCAGGTTTCAGTTGTTCCATGTGCACTAGATGCAGAACTGCGGAAGGGCCATAAACCAGTAGCCAGAACCGGTTGACCCTACGTTGGAACCAGATCATGTGAGTGATTGATCAATAGTAAATAGCTGTAGTTGCACGATTAAACATGTCCACTTCCCACTGGCATTAGGCGCATCCACGATGTTCACTTAACTAAACTAATAAAAGTTATCAAGTTTCTTGTCACTATTATTAATATATGACGTGCTTGCACGGAACTTGTGGTTTGGCTTAAACAAGTACAATACGTGCCTCCATGGAAATTAATGATTTCGGTAAACGATTCCAAAGTCAAACAGACGGAGAGCTCCTCCCCCCTCCCTCCCTCCCTCCCCGAGGCGCTCCCGCGGGCGCCCCCGGGAGGAACCCTAGCGCCGCCTCCCCCCGCCCCCCTCGCCCCGCCCTCCTCCCTCGCCGCCGCCGGGGGCGTCGCCGGCCTAAGGCCGCGTGGCGCTGGCGGCGGCGGGGCTGCTCCCTCCCGCGCACAGGTGGGGGCCGTCGCGGGGCGTCGCTCCTCTGCTCGGTGGTGGCGGCCATCGGGCCGGCCCTGCCCCTGCTCCCTCCCCTCCCCTGGCGTTCTGGTGGCCGGTGGCGCCGCCTCCTTCCTCTCCGGCGCAGCCCGTGGGGTTCCGGTGCCCTGGATCGTGCTGGTGGCGGATCTGGCCCCCGGCCCAGATCAGGTCGATGTGGTGGTTGGCGGTGGCAGTGGTGGCCGGCGGCCGTATTTAGGTGGTGGCGTTGCAGCTGGGGTCCGTCTACTCCGGTGGGGTGGGGGGGCTCCGGCTGGACCTGGCCAGGGCGCGGTGGCGCTGGTGCTGTGGTGGTGGTGGTGCGTGTCCGCTTTGCCGACGTCTGGTGAGCGGGCGGTGCGGGTTGGGGCAGCGGCCCGGCGTGTTTGTTGCTCTGGCTATGGGCGGCGGCGGCGTGGTGGGTCGGCTCTCTTGGTGTGGAGGCTACCATTCGTCGTGCCTGCATCATGGCAGCTCGGCGGGCCGGCTGGGATGGCGGCCGGCTTTCCGGCGTCGGCTTGTCTGTAGGCGGCCCGTTTCGACCTTCGGTCCTCTCCTCGTCGTCTAGTTGCTACCTTCGTCGAAGGTTCGGCCCTCCCCCGACAATGGTTCATCGCTCATCTCGCGCCCGGCAGCAAGACCGACCTCGTCTCGCGCCCGGCAGCAAGACCGACCTCGTCTCGCGCCCGGCAGCAGGACCGACCTCTTCTCGCACCCGGCAGCAGGACCGGCCTCGTCTCGCGCCCGGCGGCAGGACTATGCTCGTCTCGCGCCCGGCAGCAGGACCAAGCTCGTCTCGCGCCCGGTGCCCCGGACGGGTCGATGGAGGCCAGTTTTGGCCGACCTATTGGGTTTCGGCGTTGGGGGCAGCTCAGGGGTGCGAAAGGCGGCCCTTTCCGCCCGTATCTTTGGTTGGGGTTGCGGTGGGTCTCGAGCGAGGTGGTGTCAAGGTCTGGGATGCCGGGGTGGCGGCCCTGGTGGTGGTTCCGCGGTGCTCATGGGCAGAGCCCGTGGTTAGGTGCTGCCTGGAGGCCATGGTCGTGTGGGCGACGTGGTCGCTGGGGTGTGGCGTCCGGTGGTGGTGAGTGTTGGCCGGGGTGAAAACCTGATCTATCCGCGGATGGACCGGCGGCGGGGAAGCTCGTTCCCTTCTTGAAGGCGTCGTCGCGGCTCTCATTGCCCGTCATGTTGCTCCAGGGGAAACTCTGATCCTCGGGTCGGGCGGTGGCGGTGCTCTGGTGTCGTAACCTTCCTGAAGGCGCCGCCTTGGAGCACATGGTTCGTCATATGCGGCTTCATCTCTTCGCGGTGGCATGCTCACGGTTGAGGACTCCGGGTTCTCTTGTAGTACTAGGGGTAGTGTTGCTGCGCTCAGCGCCTTTGTTCCTGCCTTGGGTGCGTGCCGCGTGCGTGTGTTGTGCTGGCGTGCGTTTGTATCTGAGTTGTGCTCGGTCGGTGCTTTATATATAAAGCGGGGCGAAAGCCTTTTTGGGTAAAGGAATCTCCACGTCAAAATAATGGCTTTTGATTGCGCTCCAGCTCCATGTTCCACCGAAAATAATATGCTCTATTAGCATTTTAAAACTATATCATTATATAAAATCGATGCTTAAAGTCAATGGAGGTTTATATTGTGGTATCAAGGACTACAAGTCGCCTGCAAAGATCTTTCTTTAGTTGTGTTAGTCCTGACTCCTCCTTGTCCTTCCTGCTTCCTGTCCAGAGAACGAGATCCAAACCTCCTGTCCACAACAATGGCTGCTACTGCTGCACTAGTCTTTGCAGGGAAGTCGGTTGCAACCCCAGCCATCTCATTCATCGTGAACAAGGCATTCGGTTATCTCAGTGAGTGGTACAAGCCTAACGATCTAGAGGAGCTCAAGAATAATCTGTCAGAAAAGCTCACGGACATCCAAGCGGTGTACGATGTTGTTGATCATCAGGAGATCAGTGAGCAGAGCAATGGACTGGCTGAGTGGCTCTGGCGATTCCGCGATGCAGTCGAGGAGGCTGAGGATGCACTTGATGAGATGGACTACCACAAGCTTAAAGAAGAGGCAGAAGCCCACAGCCTAGGACAGGTGCGTAATCCGTTGACAAAGTTTTTCAAAGAACAGATTGTTGGCAAGGCTGCAAGGATGACTCCTGAGGGAAACATGGTAGAGAAGCTGAGGGAGGCCATAGAGAGGTTAGAAAGTGTTGCTAAAGATTTGGGTGGTTTCCTTCAGCTTTTATGCCGTGTTGATAATCTTGTCCTGCAAGATCGTGCTGAAAGAAGTGTATACCAGACTAGCTCCACTTTGGTGCCTATTGAGATATTTGGTCGTGACAGTGAGAAGAACCAGGTGATAAGGTGGTTGACTGATAATGTACATGATGATCCAGATACTGTTACTCAGGTACCGGTTTTTGCAATAATCGGAATTGGAGGTATAGGAAAGACAACCCTTGCTCAGATTGTCTGCGAAGAGTTGAAAGATTCAGCACACTTTGACTGTATTTTGTGGGTACATGTTTCTGATAATGTTTTCAGTTCAACAAGGATAATGAAGAAGATCTTGGAGGCAGTTACAAAAGAGAAGCCTAATGCTGATACTTTGGAAGCATTGCAACAGATTCTCAAGGACAAACTTGGCCTTAATAAAGTTCTGCTTATTCTGGATGATGTTTGGGAAGATAGCAAAATGATTGAATGGGAAACATTAATGGCTCCTTTGCGGAGTATCCAGAGAGGAAGCAAGATTCTGCTGACAACCCGAATGAGATCTGTGGCAGATATGGTTACACGTGTCATGAGAAGTAGAAAGGATTATTTGCATTTAAATGGATTAAATGAAGATGAAAATTTTATGCTCTTCAAGAAGTATGCATTTGATGGTTTGAATTCAGAAGATTATGCACATCTCTTGCCAATTGCTGAAAAAATAGCAAAAAAGTTTCATGGCTGTCCTTTGGTAACAAAGATTGCAGGTGGCCATCTACAGAACAACATAAGTGATCAGCATTGGGAAGGCTTGCACAGACAATTAGAACATTTAGAAGGAAGCACTGATGTTATCATCACAACTGTTCTTCGATCGAGCTACCATCACCTACCTGAGCACTTGCAGCTTTGTTTTAGATACTGTAGTATATTTCCAAAAAATCACAAGTTTAAGAAGGTAGACATAGTGAAAATGTGGATGGGTTCAGGACTGATCCTACAAACAGAAGGTGGAACTGAAAGGCCAGAAGACATGGGAGGAAGATACTTTGTGCAGTTGGCAAGAAAGTCATTCTTTACTTTTGTGCCAACAGTAAATCCTTACCAGAAATACAGCACAGAGTACTATGTCATGCATGATTTATTGCATGAGTTGGCACGTAATGTCTCTACCGGTGAATGCCTAAGACTTGAATCCGGTGGTTTTCTGCATCATAAGTGTACAGTTAGACACTTATGGATAGCAAACTTCAGCAAGTTATCATGTGAGGAGATCAAGGCCATTTCCTGCTTTAAGAGTTTGCGTACACTCGTCATGGAAGATTCTTATCATGTCAGCACTGGTCATGTATATGCACTGGAGGAAGTTATAGAAAAACTTAAGTGCTTACGGTTATTGAGCTTAAAAGGGGTAACCAAGTTCTGTTTCCCAAAAGAAGTTGCTAATAAGCACCTTCGTTATATCTCTTTCTCTACGATTGAGAAAATACATGGACTTTCTAAGCTCTATCATTTACAAGTACTTATTGCAGCGAAAAGAATAGGTACAGCATCAGAACAAGTGGAGAATATGGAAAACCTGTTTCACCTGCGGTATGTGTCCTATGGTACTAATGGATTTGGTCAGTGTCCTGTTGGCAGATTAACTTCACTTCAAGAATTGTATAACTTCAGTATTCAGTCAAAGGAAGGTTACCGAATAAGTTCATTGATGAATTTAACAAGCCTTTGCAAGCTACGACTGTGCAACCTTGAGAATGTTGAAAGGCATGAAGAGGTTATAGAGGCCAAGATAAATGAGAAATCCTATCTTAGGTCACTGTCACTTAACTGGTCTGAAACTAATGATGCTCTGAAGGAAGACAATCTGGTTCTTGATATACTTGAGCCACATGCTCGTCTTGAAAATCTTGAAATTACAGGATACAGTGGTGTCCGATTCCCACCTTGGATAAACCATCCCCCTCTGGTCAATATGGTATCACTTGAGCTGAGACAGTGCAAAAATTGGGTGTGCCTTCCATCTCTTGGAAATCTACAGCTACTCAAGCATCTCGAATTGCAAAACCTTACTGGATTGAAACAGATTGGACAATCATCTGGTGATTCCTTGCCTCAAAATCTGAAAACCCTAGTGGTGGAAGGATGCCAGGGATTAAGAAAACTGCCACTTCTACCTCTGACTTTGATGCAGCTGGAAATAAATAATGTTGGATTGGACATCCTCCCGAGAATAGTTGTCCACCATGGTAACATTGGTTCTGAGGCCATGCCACCCAAGCTAGTATCAGTCATCATCAGCAATTGTTCAAATTTGACTACGTTGGCAGAGAGCTTTCTACTGCAGGAGCACTATATCTGCACTCTTCAGATCCTAAAGATTGTTGACTGTAAAAAGTTAATCCATGCTCCTTTATCATTTGGGAGCATGAATGACCTTACAGAATTTCGCATTGGGAGCTGTTATTCATTGAGAATGATGGAGAGGGTTGATGGTGGACTACTCCCTTGCACGCTTAAAGAACTCTCTATGGTGCAGTGTGGTGACCTCCAACTTCCTCTGCTGAATTCACTGGTTGGTCTGTCTAATCTTACGTCACTGAGTTTGTGCAACTGCTCCAGGGTGAAGTCTCTTCCATCATCAGAGGTGTTCCGGAGTCTCACAGCACTGCGGGAAATGGTTATCATGAACTGCATTTTCTTGTCATCCTTGGGTGGGCTTGGAGCTCTTTCATATCTCAGTTGGCTAGAAATTACAGACTGTGACCAACTTCTGGTGGCAGCACAATCAGGTGAAATGAATGGACATTCATTGGTTGAGGTCTCCTTGAAGGTCTACTCGCTCTGGATCCAAACCCCTTCCATGTTGCATATGGAGCCACTGAGTAGATTGTGTAACACAAAAAACTTGATTATCTCCGTTGGCTGTGGCACAATATCTCAGCAATGGATGAGACAAAATAGAAGGTCCCTTGAGTCCCTGGAGATACTGAAGCCAGAGATTATGTTATGGCTAGAAGGTTTTCACTCTCTCAAGAAACTGGAGTTTGATGTGGTTCCCTGTCGCCTCCCGTTTCCCTATCTGCCCTCTTCGCTGCAGTCTTTCATTATCAGAGAATGTGATCCAGAGGTGGCGGAAAGCTGGAAAAAGAAAGAGAGCTCTGAATGGAACAAGATTTCCCGCATCGGTCATGTCAGAATAGGTATGCCCCACTTCTCATCGGTCATCTTGTCTCTCACTCACTTCTTCCATCTCATCATCTCCTGCAATCTACTGTCGGTTTGTCAGACTGAGAGACGTTATTCCTATCTTAAGTACTGTTTCCATGCGTTAACCAGAATTATCTCCTGTCAGTTTGTGATCTGGGCATCCATTTAACTATGTGTCAATTTTGCAGGAGACGCAAACTACTATTTGGGTCAGGAGAGACGTGTTACAAATTTGGTAAACACGGCTACCCATTTTGATAGCTGTGGTTCTCTACGAGGAAAGAGAACTAAAAGGTACCCTGCCATTTGTTTGTAGTCAACGGAGTACATGTCATTTCTTGCTTCTATGTTATAAATCTACAGAATTGTGCTGTACTTACAGGTAAATTCTAAGCTGTTATTTCCACTGCCTGAAAATTCAAGAAAGAAATCACGGAAAGCGACGTCCTCTCATCTTCGTGCTGCAAGTACAACTGGAGGGAGAAGAAGTAACTACGTCGTTCTGCTCTGTTCCCAAATGCTCTGTTCCACTGTTGGCCCCTCCCCTCTCATCTCAGGCTAGCCGCCAGCCGGCGAGAAGGTTGGTGTGGGTCCCATACTCCCACGACTGTACAAATGTAGTTAGGATCTATAGTACTTTCTAGTAGGACGGGTTTTCTTTTCCCATGTTGTTTTGGGGTCGACCCCATTGTAGAACTAGCTGACTATGTCATCTGACCGCCCTCTCTTGTAACAGCCTAGCTTAGCCTCTAGGATTTTGTCCATACTGAAAGTTATTTGTGTGCTATATAATGCTATCGATATCATCAAACATTTGTTCGATATGAGGTCTATACAATTGTATGGCAGCATATATGATTGGACAGAAAATGCGAAAAGCGGAATCTAGGATACATAGCGGAATCTAGTAGATACACAGCGGAATCTAGGATTTCCTGGCATTATTTGATTTCGCCTTGATTGGGAAGTAGGGGTCGTCAAAATAAAAAATGAGAAGCCTTGTGCACATAAACGCAAACACCTGGTGGTCACGAATTTTAGACAGCAATGTATTGCAACTGGAGGGAGAAGAAGTAACCACGTGGTTCTGCTCTGTTCCCAAATGCTCTGTTCCACTGTTTGGCCCCTCCCCTCTCATCTCAGGCTAGCCGCCGGCGACAAGGTTGGTGTGGGTCTCGTACTCCCACGACTGTACAAATGTAGTTAGGATCTATAGTACTTTCTAGTAGGACGGGTTTTCTTTTCCCATGTTGTTTTGGGGTCGACCCCATTGTAGAACTAGCTGACTATGTCATCTGACCGCCCTCTCTTGTAACAGCCTAGCTTAGCCTCTAGGATTTTGTCCATACTGAAAGTTATTTGTGTGCTATATAATGCTATCGATATCATCAAACATTTGTTCGATATGAGGTCTATACAATTGTATGGCAGCATATATGATTGGACAGAAAATGCGAAAAGCGGAATCTAGGATACATAGCGGAATCTAGTAGATACACAGCGGAATCTAGGATTTCCTGGCATTATTTGATTTCGCCTTGATTGGGAAGTAGGGGTCGTCAAAATAAAAAATGAGAAGCCTTGTGCACATAAACGCAAACACCTGGTGGTCACGAATTTTAGACAGCAATGTATTGCAACTGGAGGGAGAAGAAGTAACCACGTGGTTCTGCTCTGTTCCCAAATGCTCTGTTCCACTGTTTGGCCCCTCCCCTCTCATCTCAGGCTAGCCGCCGGCGACAAGGTTGGTGTGGGTCTCGTACTCCCACGACTGTACAAATGTAGTTAGGATCTATAGTACTTTCTAGTAGGACGGGTTTTCTTTTCCCATGTTGTTTTGGGGTCGACCCCATTGTAGAACTAGCTGACTATGTCATCTGACCGCCCTCTCTTGTAACAGCCTAGCTTAGCCTCTAGGATTTTGTCCATACTGAAAGTTATTTGTGTGCTATATAATGCTATCGATATCATCAAACATTTGTTCGATATGAGGTCTATACAATTGTATGGCAGCATATATGATTGGACAGAAAATGCGAAAAGCGGAATCTAGGATACACAGCGGAATCTAGTAGATACACAGCGGAATCTAGGATTTCCTGGCATTATTTGATTTCGCCTTGATTGGGAAGTAGGGGTCGTCAAAATAAAAAATGAGAAGCCTTGTGCACATAAACGCAAACACCTGGTGGTCACGAATTTTAGACAGCAATGTATTGCAACTGGAGGGAGAAGAAGTAACCACGTGGTTCTGCTCTGTTCCCAAATGCTCTGTTCCACTGTTTGGCCCCTCCCCTCTCATCTCAGGCTAGCCGCCGGCGACAAGGTTGGTGTGGGTCTCGTACTCCCACGACTGTACAAATGTAGTTGGGATCTAGTACTCTCTAGTAGGTTTTCTTTTCCCGTGTTATTTTGGGGTCGACCCCATTGTAGAACTAGCTGACCATGTCATTTGACTGTCGTCTCTTGTAACAACCTAGCTAGCCTCTAGGATTTTGTCCACATTAAAAGTTATTTGTGTGCTACATAGCGGTATAGATATCATCAAACATTTGTTCGATATGAAATTTATACAATTGTATGGCAGCATATAAAATTGGATAGAGAAAGATAAAAGCTTTGTAGATATAAACACTCTCTTTCTCTCTCTCTCTAGATCGGAATCTAGGATTTCCTGGCATTATTCGATTTCGCCTTGATTGGGAAGTACGGGTCGTCAAAATAAAAAATGAGAAGCCTTGTGCACATAAACGCAAACACCTGGTGGTCACGAATTTTAGACTGCAATGTATTGCTTCATTAATGTTGGATCAGAAGGCACAGATCAACAAGAAAATTGGCTCCACTATCAGAATCAGTCCACGTTATATACCTGATCTCCAGCATTGTGAAGTTGAATGTCTCCGGTGCGTGACCCAAACTCCAGTAACGCTCCCGCACCGCCGCCCAACATTCCCGCCTTTGTCCTCCATGGCGTGGTGGGGACTGCAGAGGGAGAGGCGACTGGAAGGGCCGGGATTTGGGCTTGGGCGGATCCATAACTATGTTAGTTGGGAGAACATGGGCGTTCTCAGAGCTCAGGCGATTCCGGCCATTCGATGCGTTTGCTTGATGGATTTTCAGCCGTTAGATCGACCGCGTGGAAGAGCTTGGCCGTCGGATCGAGCCCGCGACACTGCTGCAATGAATAGTTACCGTCTCGCGGTAAATATCTGCTGCCACCGCCGTAATTCCGGTGCCCCGCTAAGGGTATTTTGGGTATTTCGCATTGTGGGTATGTGCGTGTCGGTGGGTGGGTGGGTGCTTCCTCTCCTTCCGGGTCCTCACTTCCCCGATTGGGTGAAACCCTAGCCACCACTCCCCGTCGGGCTTCTCTGCTCCACTCCCCATCGCGCCCCTCTCCTCCAATGCCCGCAGCCGACGACGAGGTCTCGCCCTTCGCCGAGCTTGCCACCACGAGGAGAAAGGACGATGAAGTGTATTTTCCTTTTGTTTTATTATGTGCTATTTTGATCGAGTCAATATGGCCGCAATATGGGAGTTTGTCGATGGGCGCGAGAAGAGTTCCACCTAGGCCTGTAGAGCCTCATCGGATATGATCCCGCCTTCGTGCGCTAGCATTACTTCCTAATGTATGAGCACTGCTTGTTGTTTGGAACTAGTGGAACCATGGCCTGGCCTCTTCGATAAACGTACACTCCGCCCTGGGTTCGACACTTGCAATCTCTTTTGTCTCGTGCATCATTTTGGGGCAGCAGGGACGCCTCTGCGGGCCAGTCAGGACAGGGGACAGTGCTTGTCTAACCTTGTTACAAAAATTTCTGAACATGGGAACATATATGCAAGGTATGCTAATTTGGGGTAGTTGCGGTGCATAGATCACTCTCCAACACAGTCGGGCCCCGTGTAGCCGAAATGCCAACGGCGGGCAATGCCTTGTCAATTGGCAACAGGTGTGCCACCCCTATCTCGCTAGGCGGCCTCGGGATCAAAGACCTACAAAGGGCGGGCATCGCCCTCCGGACGTGCTGGTTGTGGCTCCAGCACACGGACCCCTCTCGTTTTTAGAGTCATCTCCACATACCCCATGACCAGGACGTGAGCGCCATCTTCAGGGCTTCTACCTCGTGGGATCTAAGCCGGGGGACACTTGCAAGTTTTGGACCGACCATTGGCACTAGTAGAAAAATGACCTAATGTGAGACACATTAGTCCCGATTCGATTTTGGCACGGTATTAATGGTACCATTAGTGCCAGTTCGAACGGCTATGCATTAATGCCGGTTCGTGTTGAACCTGCCACGAACCGGTACTAAAGGGATGGTGGCAGGTTGGCGTCAGGCCGGAGCCCCACGATCACCTTTAGTACCGGTTCGTGGCACAAACCGGTACTAAAGGGCTAACCTTTAGTACCGGTTCGTGCCATGAACCGGGACTAAAGGGGTCTGACCTATAGTCCCGGTTGGAGACACAAACCGGGACTATAGGGCAATTTTCAAATTCTACCCCCCCTCCCCGCCGTGTATTGTCATTTCAGTTTTGAAAACATCAAAAGAAAATGATAAAAACTTCAAAAAATAAAATCCTTCAAGAGGTAGTTATACTACTACATGTACTAGTTAGAAAAATTTGGAAACTTAAACTGGGACATGTTTTGCAAAAAGTGTAGGGAAAATGTAAAACGGCTATAACTTTTGCATACGATGTCGAAAAAAACATATAATTATTCAAAAAATTCAGCACGAAAATCCACATCGATTTTGACAGCCTACTTATTCAAGAAGTATTAATGTTACTACATAATTATTCAAGAATATTAGTGTTACTAAATAATTATTTCAATTTTTTGAATTTTGGTCAAATCTAGTCAAACTATGGTCAAACTGGGGTCAAATTTATTCAAGAAATATTAGTGTTACTAAATAATTACTGTTTTTTAGAATAATAGTTTCAAACTCAAACGGTGAAACGTGTGACCTAATGCTCAAGCTAAACTGCTGAGGGTTAATAGGATTGGCAGCTTACATTTGTGAGAGGATGAGTGACCAGCCGGGAAGTTAGACGATTTAGAATGAGTGATCCACACTTGAGTAGTTAAGAGGGGTGATTAGAGACTAACTCATCAAATAATTCAGAAAATTGAAAATAAAAAAATCATTTTTTTTCCAAAATTTTCAGAAAAAATTTTCAAAAAAAAACCTTTAGTACCGGTTGGTAACACCAACCGGTAACACCAACCGGTACTAAAGGTGCCCCATACCACGGCGCGAGCTCACGCCATGTGGTGGGCCTTTAGTGCCTGTTCGTGCCGAACCGGTACTAAAGGGGGGGGGGGGCTTTAGTCTCCACTCTTTAGTGCCGGTTGCAGAACCGGCACTAAAGGCCCTTACAAACCGGTGATAAAAACTCCGTTTTCTACTAGTGTGGATTGAGGGAAGATCGATTCTCGAGCTAGCCCCACTCATCTTCGCGCTTGTCCCCTGGCGTCGTCGCAAGACACATACCATGCAGGAGGGCCTCCACCTTCGCTGCTAGGTGCAGGATACCCAGGGAGCGCTTGGACCCATGGTCGTGGTTGAGTACACTAGTACAAAACAGGGCTTTCGTCACAGGGCAATTTTCACATTAGTTCCGGTTCAGTCACGAACCGGGACTAATGTGAGCATTGGTCCCGGTTCGTGCGGCTAAGGCATTAGTCCCGGTTCACCTGGGACCTTTAGTCCCGGTTGGTGCCACGAACCGGGACTAAAGGGTGCGATGCCCATTAGTACCGGTTGGTGGCACCAACCGGGACTAAAGGTCTAACCTATAGTCCCGGTTCGAGCCACCAACCGGTACTAATGGGGTTTGAGGCATTAGTACCGGTTCATGGCACGAACCGGTACTAAAGGGCCCATTTACAAACTCTACCCCCCTGGACCGCCTTTTCCGTTTTAGAAAAAACAAAAGAAAATGATGGTAATGTCAAAAAAAATAAAAAAAATAAGTTTCCTATGTGATATGTGGTCTAGTTGTTGGGAAAATTAACAAATATGAATTTCAACTTTATTTGGAAAATCTCTCTGGAATTTCTTAAAATGCGCATAACTTTTGCATACGAACTCGGATGAAGAAGTTTTATATATGAAAAATCATCTACTCGAAAAGTTACATCCGAATTTAACCGAGGGAACCCCGTTAAACATTTTCAAAATCCTCAAAAACCTAACAGAAAAAAAGTTACGGGGCTTTTAAGATCTAGAGAGGCAAAAAAATTCAAAAAATTTCAAATTGTGGTCAAACTGTGGTCAAACAATGGTCAAACTAATTATTCTAGAATATTACTGTTACTAAATAATTATTTCAGTTTTTTTGAATCTTGGTCAAATCTGGTCAAACAGTGGTCAAACAATGGTCAAACTAATTATTCCAGAAATATTAGTGTTACTAAATAATTACTGTTTTTTAAAACAATAGTTTCAAACTCAAACAGTGAAATGTGTCACTTCATGCTCAAGCTAAATTCCTGAGGGTTAATAGGATTGACATCTTAGTATTGTCAGGAAAACAACAAGTGCAGACTTGGAAACGAGGGAGAATAGAACCCGGAAGTTAAGCGTGCTCAGGCTGGGGGAGTGGGAGGATGGTTGACCGTTCGGGAAGTTAGATGATTTGGAATGATGAGGGGTGATTAGAGATTAGAGGATAAATTGAGCAGTGATGAGGGGTGGTGATTAGAGATTAGAGGTTAAAATAATTCAGAGATTTGAAAATAAAAAATATTTAAAAAATTCGCAAAAAAAAATTTCAAAAAAATATATCATAAAATTTCCTTTAGTCCCGGTTGGTAACACCAACCGGGACTAAAGGTGGAGCTCCAGGCTGCGTCCACGTGGACGGCCTTTAGTCCCGGTTCGTGTAAGAACCGGGACTAAAGGGGGGAGGCATTAGTAACGACCCTTTAGTTCCGGTTCAAAAACCGGGACTAAAGGCCCTTACCAACCGGGACAAAAGCCCCCTTTTTTACTAGTGGTACATCGAGCTATGGGGTCGACTTCGCCACATCAACCTCTTGGACACACCAGACACCCTACGATGGCGTTGGACTACAACAGTCGCGTACTCTGCTAGCTCCTGCTACCAGGCGCTATTTGTTCGCGCTTGCGAAGGCCCACACTGGAGATTGACTTGGAGGCCTTGGGCGACATTGTGCATCAAGTTCTTTCTTTGGCTTGCCATGCAAGACCGATGTTGGACGGCGGACCACCTAGCTCGCCATGGCTTACCTCACGACACTACCTGCACCCTGTGCGACCAAGTGCCCGAGAGCATAAACCATCTCCTCGCAGGTTGCTCCTTCTCGAGGCAGGTATGGCACGAGATTCTTGGCTGGGTGAGAGCTACGACCGACCTACCGGATGCCGACACAGCTTTCCAGTCCTGGTGGGTTGCGTCATGCGACCACGCACCTGCTTCCACCCGCAAGGGGTTGTCCTCCCTCATCATCCTTACCACCTGATGGCTTTAGAAGCACCGCAACGGATGCATTTTTGATGGCGACCACCCATCGATTTCCAGCATGTGCGCTACCATCAAAGATAACGAAAACATATAGCATTGACAAAATTGAAGAAAAACTAAAAAAATTAAACAATTTATTTAAAATTTCTTGTATTGTAGTAGGCCATCGATCGATGAAATGCAATGTAGTATCTAGCTGTCTCATTCACACAACGAGAAATGGCGGACCTAATGCAACAAGAGAGAGGCTTACCACCGTCCGTCGAGGCGGCTATTTAAGCCGTTTGTGAGATGGGACTAAACAAAACCTTTTACCATTTTGGCGAGTAAGAAATCAAGGGGTCATAACTTCGCCGTGTTCATTCTATCGGGAACTCGGCAATGACGAAATGATCAAAAAAAGCGGAGCATCCAACAAAGGGATATGGTACTGCCATTGTGAAATGCACTCTCAATGGTACTTCCATTGTGACTGCACTCAAATGGAAGTACCATACACATCGCAAAGTGTGTAATCATGACCGTAGCTTACTGCTTCTAGGACGCGGCTATTTAAGCTGGTCCCGTCGCTCCTCAAACGGCGAGGTGGGACTAAGGGCCTGTTCGAGAGCTCGCCAGCTCCCAGCTTCCGCGAATCCGCGAGCAGAGCTGGCCCGAACGGCCCGGCTCCAGGAAGCTGACTTCCCGGATCAAAGCAACGTCTACGTACAAAAAATCGAAGCAACGGTTTCGGCGATCCCAGAATCGGAAATCCTGGAGTTGACGTTATTTACCGAGAGCTGCCACCGCGAAGTGAAAGAAAACGGTTCGTGCGATGAAAGAAACGAAACGGTTCGTCCCTACCAGGCCAGAAATGAGTTTAATGGGCTAGGCCGCTAGAAGCCCAACACGAGCGACTGGATCGGGGAGTTCTAGTGCCGAACGGTTTTCCTGATCCTTAATTTTCGTCGGGAAGCTGGAAGGCAGATCGGGAAGCCAGATTTGAGGATTTCTTGGCGGTGGGGAGTTGCCGAACAGGCCCTAAAGCACTAGCTATATTTGCCGAGTTTACTGCAAAGATGGGACACCTGGAATTCTGATTTAAAAAAACATGTAGCAAGTCTCCCTTATACAAAACTCGGCAAACAAAGGCCGCCGTCACGGCTTCGTCAACGACTTTACAACTGGGCCCACCTGTCATACATTGCCAAGTTTTTCCCACCGGAACTCGGAGAACTTGAGATTCTGTCGAGTTTATTTAGTTCGCTGAGTCGTTTTCCGTTGGAACCTGGCAAAGCCAGAGCTCTGCCGAGTTGCTTATCACTGCCAAGTACAATTCTGGATCATACACCCCAGACAAAGGTTTGCCGAGTTCCTGATAGAAAAAATCGGCGAAGTTCTGGAACTCGGAACAAAACCAGATTCTAGTAGTGTCAGGACAGTTTGTCGCAACTGCAGTACACAAACTTCCCAACAAGTAAATATATAGCACACGGACCTTGTGAGAGTTATTAATTCAAATCACTTGGAAATCAAAGAAATAAAACGTAAATATGCTCAAACATGACACATACACACACACAAATAATGTCTGAATCAAATCAATATCAAACAATCTAGCTTGTTCGCCCTGAGAGTGCTAGCTAGAACGTGCTGGTACTATTTCAGAGTCTTGTTCTGCAATGAAGTTCCCATGGAGTTCCATTGCGGCATGGAGTTTCCATGCCAGTTTAACGATGGAATCGAGGGTCTTCTCAGCAGTGTCTGGAATTGCCATTGTTCTCGTCCCTGTAGGAAAAACCTTGCAGCTCTCTAGATCCAGCATGGTCTCCGAAATGCTGGACAGCAACTCCAAGATTCCCTTCAGAGCAGCTCGTTCGAGGATGGCACTGCTACTCCCCACCGTGCAATTCTTCATCGTTGCTATCACGATTCTAGTGGTCAGCTTCATCACTGTCAGGCTTTTGGTGGTCATGACATCCTTGTTTAACTGCACCATCTTCATCGCAAACCTTAAGGCGGCACCTTCTTGACCTCCTTGGTCAGCTTCTCCCAGCGAAATTGCATTTATATCCAGGTGTAATGTCTCGCATGCCGTCAATGACTTGGCTAACGACCTCGGTAGCTGATCTAGCATAACCTGTCCTTCCCTCTTCTCCTATCGACCCAAAACCATGTAGTGTTTCTCCCATTAGCTGCAACGGCATAGTATATATATTAGAGTTGTGCCAACTATTACTTAAAAGCAAGAAAGAAAACGCAAAGCAAATAAAATGTACCCATCGTAAACAAACCGGAATGAGTCAATGACTGAATTACTGATCGCACATTGATTCATTGAAATTTCACATATTTCAGTGAGGTCCTAAATTATTTTGTTTCTGAAATTTAAAAACTTGCATGACACATGAGGCAAGCTCTCTAAAAAGTAAAAACACAAAGGCACATGACCGCTGGAAGATTCACCTTGCACGTATATATTTGAGGAACGAAAGAACAGAAATTAGTATACAAACAATTGTGTACGTACCTTCGGCATGACACCAGTCAATGCATTCCTGATTGTACAAATATATTCATCATTCCCCGTGTAACGAATACATAGATGCTCCAGAATTTCTGCTGCAATGTTTCTGCATGTGTTGATCTCGTCATGTGAAACTATTTGAACGAGACCACCAGCAAACTCGGTGGCATCGTTCACATGGGGGAAGATGGAGGCAACCTTTGTTCTCCCAACAAACAGCACCAGTGCTTTACCTGCACTTTCTCTCATGGACCTGTCGCTGCTAACACCGTTAACGAACATGCTTACCAGCATCTTAATGAAATCTCCTTAATTTGACTTGAGCTTTGTCCATGCATAGTTGCGTGAGGACCTTCATGGTGTTCATCTGCAGCTCTCTGCCTTTACATTCTTCACAGTTTAAGATCCTTTCGATTGTTTTGATTACTTTACCATTGCTTGATATCTTCCGGCGCAGCTTGGCTCCTGTCTCTCCCTCAGCGGCCACGAGTTGGAGCATCACCTTCAGCGATGCCTCTACTACGCTAGTGGACCATGCACTATGATTGGTGCGGTGCACTTGGTCATAGCTAATAGGGGCCATGATCTTGCAGACAAGATGTTTGCTGTTGCTTATGATTACACAGTTGTCCTTATTGTCTACGAGCCTCAAAAGGATACGCAGGCCAGTCATCACCTGATCTTTGTAGCCACTGAATGGGTCTGTAATGTCTCTGCTCTTCTTAGTCTTGGGAAACGGCCACTGACTGAAGTCGATGTCCCTGTCCCAATATGATTCTGATTTCAACCAAGTAGCCTGACACCGCAGAATCACCGTCTTGGAAGCCGTATGCCAGGCTTACTTGATTCACTACCGTCTTCATATAAAGCATCAAGAGCATTCTATACAGGAACAATGCACCCTGGGCCACACACATGACGTACAGGACATTATGCGCAGGATCCATGTTTGCTCTTCCCTCCTTCGTGTTGCCGTAATGGTTGTGTCTCACCAGACCGCTTATTGAGATAGAAATTGAGATGACTATCCCAAAGAGAATGACAAGCGAAATAGTGTGAAGGCACACGAACAACACCACTCCATGAACCAGAGCTAGTGCCCATCCTACCGCCACAAAAACCGCTGCAATAGCTCGGTTTAAAACTGCCAGTTCCTGCTGATCAGTGCGTGCATTATCAGCTAGCTGAGGCGGGTTGCGCGTCAATATGTTTTTCACGGTCCTCACACTAAAGAGCAGATCAACCACAGAGCCCATCTTTTGACTGAAAGAAGGATTGATGCTGGAGTACGTATATATATTCCAAGTTAGATACATGCATGCAGCTGGAACTCATGTATATAAATATAAGCGAGTGACGAGGAACAAGATTAAGCAACAAAGTCGAGCAGGAAATAATCTATTACTGCTTGGACTACTCACTGATGACATATGAGTTATGCACTCATGTCAGGCTGGTTGGTCCGAGAACCACCCGGACATGACTTGAGATGTACCGGACCATATACGGCGGTTCCATCTTGGACAGGTACTAAAAAGATTTGCTATTTCACATCTACTCCCTCCGTTCCTAAATATAAGTCTTTTTAGAGATTCCACTATAAACTAGATACGGAGCAAAATGAGTGAACTACACTCTAAAATATGTCTAGATACATCCGTATGTAGTTTGTAATGAAATCCCTAAAAAGACTTACATTTAGGAACGGAGGGAGTAGATGTGAAATAACTATATCACATCTAAGTCCAGAGTCGTTGGATCACATGTCTTTAATATTTGTGCAAAACGTGATGGCGTAGCTGGTGCGCTCGCTCGTTGGGCCTTGTCTCGCGCGCAGCTCATGTCCAGGTTGTTGCTACTGCCAGGTCGGGCCGTTGTCGTGTTTCTTTGGTGGTATTGGGCTGCCAGGCAATTTTTTTGTCTATAGTCCACACACGTGCCTCTCATCTAGCAGGCCTTCATTTTTTTCACCGTCGGCTGTGTTTTTCTATTTTCTTTTCACAAGTCTGCAACGACTCAACTCTAGTTCTTCTCATTTTTGACTCTCAGTATTTGTTCTTTTTTGTTTGTTTCCGTTTTATTTTATTTTTTATTTTTTCTATCTCATTATTTTTTCAATTATGAACTAGTTTTAAATTCATGATTTTTTGTTTTTGTTTTTGTTTTTATTTTCTCCTTTTTTTCATTTTTTTTCTTTTTCCTTTCTTTCTTTATTTATTTGTTTAAAATTCATGAACCTGTTTTCACTCTGTCATATGTTCGCTTTGAATGTTGTGCAAATCCTGATCGCTAGTTATTTTTGTCATGCGTGCTATGTGTCGCGTTGTGTGATTGGTGTCTACTTGTCGGCATGTTCGCGCATGCATCTTTTGTTAGGCCGTTTTCGCCGCGCGGTCTGGGGTCTCGTTTCGGATTGGTTTGCTAATTCTTGTCTAGATGAGAGTTAACAATGTTTTATCCAACTCATATATTGTTAGATACACGTGTTTATGAGTCGTGCTTATTGTCGTTGTGTCGTGTTTTCTGTTTATCCCTTGTGAAGCAGTGAGGCCAGATATGATATTTTTTAGTGGACCGTCATTATGTTTTGTGTATCGGTTTTTTCTTTCTGGGCTTAGTTTTTTTGGAGGGCCACGTGTGTTTTTATTCTCTCTTTTTTTTTTTGGTTTGACCATGTTGCTAGATTTTTTGTTTCGGATTTGCTAAATTCAATCTAGATGAATTTTTAGCTCATCTAAGTCTAACTGTCCAATTTGTTTACCTTAATGTTTGTACAAACCAAACATTCGCGTTTGTATTCGCTCGTCAATTTTTTGTCACGCGTCCTCTTGGCCCGTTTGTTTTGTGTCATCATGTTCTCGCGTTTCCTTTCACATGGACCTATATATGTCATCATTTAGGGGTTCGACGATGAAGCTTATCCCCATCTTCTCACTGACCGATATTTGACCCCTGTTATTTTTGCATGTGTTTTATTTTGCATCCCAGTTATAGGTCCACCCTTGACATGCAACATGCATGTAATTTGTTTTATCCTAGTTGCGAGGCAAGGTAGGATCGTAATTTCGTAGTTGTCCCAGGTGCAAGTCCACCCTCGAATCGTAACTAGGCTCATAGTTTTCCCAATCTGAAGCGCTCTATCTTCTGCCTTGCTTGTTGCTATTTTTTTTGCATATCCTGTTGTTCGCCTAGGCGTGTTTGGCTTCGCTTTTGTTCCCTGGACTCGCAACCGGGGCTTGACCATTTTTTGTCCAAGTTGCAAGTCCACCCTCGACTCGCAACTGGAACCCGGTCATTTTGTCCCACTTGCAAGTCCACTCTCGACTCGCAACTAGGGTCCAACCATTTTTTGTCCTTTTTGCAAGTACGTTCTTGACTCGCAACTGAGACCTGGCATTTTTTTTGTCCCAGTTGCAAGTCCACCGTCGACTCAACTGGAACCCGGTCATTTTGTCCCAGTTGCAAGTCCACTCTTGACTCACAACTAGGGTCCGACCATTTTTCGTTCCAGTTGCAAGTATGTTCTTGACTCGCAACTGAGACCTAGCATTTTTTTGTCCCAGTTGCAAGTCCACCGTCGACTCGCAACTGGGGCTCAACCTTTTTTCCTAGTTGCAAGTCCATCGTCGACTCGCAACTAGGGTTGAGCCTTTTTTAGTCCAAGTTGCAACCCCCTCGACCCGTAACTTCGACCTGATCTTTTTTTGTCACAGTTACAAGTCCACCCTCAACTCACAACTGGGGGTCCAGCCTTTTTTTGTCCAAGTTGCAAGTCTACCCTCAAGTCGCAACTGGGGCCCGACATTTTTTTCCGGTTGCAATTTCACTATCGACTCGCAACTGGGGCTCGATATTTTTTCCTCCTAATTGCAAGTCCCCCCTCAACTCGCAACTGAGGTCCAACCTTTTTTTGTCCCAGTTGAAAGTCCACCCTCGATTCCGGGCCCAACCTTTTTTGTCCTAGTTCCAGGTCCACTCTCGACTCACAAATAGGGTGAAACTTTTCTTTTGTCCAAGTTGCAAGTCCACCCTCGAGTCGCAACTCAGGACCGACCTATTGTTGTCCGAGTTGCAAGTCCACCCTCGGCTTGCAACTAGGGCCAAACTTTTTTTGTCCGAGTTGTAAGTCCACCGTCAACTCGCAAATAGGGTCCAACCTTTTTTATCCGAGTTGCAAGTCCACCCTCGAGTCGCAACTCAAGACCGACCTATTGTTGTCCGAGTTGCAAGTCCACCCTCGGCTTGCAACTAGGGCCAAACTTTTTTTGTCCGAGTTGTAAGTTCACCGTCAACTCGCAAATAGGGTCCAACCTTTTTTATCCGAGTTGCAAGTCCACCCTCGACTCGCAGCTGCGACCCGAGTATTTTACACCCAATTGCAAGTCCACTCTCGATTCGCAACTGGGGCCCGACCTTTTTGTGTCTTAGTCGCAAGTCCACCGTCGACTTGCAACTGGGGCTCAACCTTTTATTGCCCCAGTTGAAAGTCCACCCTTGACTCGCAACTAGGGGCCCAACCTTTGTTTCTCAGTTGCAAGTCTAAACAAAACTCACAACTAGGGGCTGACCTTTTTTAGTCCCAATTGCGAGTCCACCCTTGACTTGTCACTGGGGGGCCAACATTTTTTTGTCCCAGTTGCAAGTCCACCCTCGACAAACCGCAGATGAGCCGGCCCAAGTAGCTAGGATACGTTTTTTGTTTTGTTTTGTTCATGTTTTTCTGTTTTTTAGCATGTTTTCTTTATTGGTTTTTCTCTCCTTTTAATTTTTCTATTTTCAAAAAAATGTGATCTATTTTTTTTTTCATATTTTCTGATTATTTTATCTTTTTTCTTAAATTCACAAGATTCAATAAATGTTCCAAAATTCGTAAATTTGTGCATTGTTCTAAAATTGTTCTTGTTTATTATTTAAAAAAAATCAAAATGTGTTCATCTCTCACATGTTTACTGGAAAGAAAACTAATATACTAGCAAGATTATCTCCATCGTAAGAAGAGAAGGATGTGAGCTATCGTGTAGTGTAGCGTTGTAGTACGACTAGCAACAATAACAGAAAGAGATGCGAGTTGTTGTGTAGTATAGTAGTACAACTAGCAGCAATAACACGAAGGGACGCGAGCTGTCGTTTGTACTAGTACGACGGCTAGCAGCATTAGCAAGGGAGCAGCGGCAGCGGTAAGCCTGGCCCATGCGAGCATGCTCTGGGTGGCCGTCTTTGTTAGTCATGCTGGGTGATTCTCTAAAAACAAAAATTACGCTGGGCTGGACAACAACAAAAATGAAAAACAACAAACAAATAAAAAGCAGCAAACAAGTGTTTAAAAAATTAACTAAGATGATGTCACGTTAGATGTGAGATATTATCTTACATCTAGATGTGGCATAGACAGGCGGGTATCTCCCGAATGCCCGTTCTATTTATGTTCTATCGGAAATGATGATACGCTGGTTAGTGTTAATTCCCCAATTTAAAACACATGTATTTCTATGTACATTATTGTTTTTTCGAAAAGAAGGATTTACTCCCTGCAAAAAAAGAAAAGGGGAATTACCCCCTCCCCCCTCTACATCAAGTGATGCACACATCCATTTTCTACCCTGTAACTTCATACGATGTTTGCTTTTTCTCTGTCCCAAGTGCTAAACTCGCCGAGAAGCTGCTGACTGACACAACAAACATGATGTAAGCTTGCACGATCTACACGTGGATCCAGCAATGTGACCTGGAAACCGTGCACACACTAGGTAAGCAGCCAGTTGCCAAGAACGGTCTATGGAGTCAATACCAACCATCGTTGCCTGTCGAGAGAAAGCAAAACCGCCAAAATCTCATATTGAAGACCGATTCGGTGGTCTGTGCCTATGAAGCAAGTGTACGACAGTTGCAAATCTGGGCATGGCTAATGGCCCCAGACAGTACAGACAGTACACCACAAGCTGCCACTACATCGTTGTGGCATCGATCGTCCGCCATGAACTTCCCCTACCAACAATAGCACATGCATTCGCACCATGCACGACTGACACCAGCACTGCCACAATGCACGACCTCCGCAAAGCTACCCTAGATTAGAGTATCGCCTTTGCCCACCGCAACACACCATCTCCATTCCTCAATTACCCGAATCAGGGCACCGAGAGACAAGGAATCGGCAACTGCAGCACACACCTCCTACAAACCATGGGTCCCTCCTGCCAAAAGCATCTCTAACCAAAGCCCACAAGAGGGTACACAACACATGTGACATCATCGACCGATCCAACGAAACTCGCGCCTATGGTATCCCTTGGAGTGCAATGGAGGCCAGGAAGAAAAACAACCCGCATCATTGAGGCCTTCGTCAAGGTAAGGCCAACTTCACCGCACGACCGTAAACGGACGTCCGTTTTGTCCGGATTTCTTCCGTTTAGGGTGGCAATGAGGACGAAAACGGACATACGTGTCCGGCTTGGGTTCGAGGCGCCCATCGCGGGAGAGCGACCCAAAACGTCCGCTGCATCCCCGCCCCCGGAATCTCATCGCCGCGCCGCGCCTGCCATGGCTGTTCATGCTCGCTCGCCGAGCCAGCCCACCTGCCGCCGCGCGCGCCCACGCGCCCGCCATAGCCGTCGCCGCTCGCCTCGCCGCCGCGCGCTCGCCCACGCCGGCCCGCCCCCTGCTCGTCGCCGCGCCTGCCCGCCCCGCGCACCCGCCGTGCCGGCTTGCCCCTGACTCGTCGCCGCTCGCGCCGTGCACCCGCCGCAGCCGTCGCCGCTCGCCTTGCCGCCGCGCGCGCTCGCCCACGCCCGCCAGCCCCCTGCTCGTCGCTGCGCCTGCCCGCCCCGCCCCACACCGCACCGCGCCCCGCACCGAGCGCCCCGCCCGCGCAGCGCGCCGCTCGCCTCGCCGCCGCGCGCGCTCGCCCACGCCGCCCCGCCCCGAGCTCGGCCGCGCCCCGCTCCTACCGCTTCGAGCTCAGCCGCGCCCCGCCCCGTGCGCCCGCCTGCTCCCCCGCCCCGCCTCGCCCGTGCGCGCGCCGGCAGCCGCGCCGCTAGCCCATGTGCCCGCCCGCGCCCGCGTGCATCGGCATGGGTAGTATGTGTGGAGCAGAGGAGAGAGAGGAGAAAAGGTGGAGAGAGAGGTGGTGGGTGGGCATGGTGGGCCAGAGGAGAGAGAGGATGACGGGTGGGTCAGGCCTCACATGCAGAGGACACTGCCCGGACGAGGAGGACGCAAGATTCGTCCGCCCGTGTCCGTTCCAGACCCAAACCCAGACCAACTTTGCTCTGAGGATGGGTCGAGGCGGACCAGAAACAGATGTTTTTTTAGGATACGGTCGCGCGTTGAGACGTCTGATTGTCCGTTTTACCTCAAACGGAGAGACCCGGACAATTGAAGGTCGTGCGGTGGAGTTGGCCTAACGGTGCCCACGGGCGTCGCCGTCATTGGCTTTCACCAGCGGACTCACCATTCAAGCCACTGGTCGGCTGGCCAGCCGGGATACCACCGCTGAGCTGACTACCACCATCGTCGACCCTAGATATGCAAACCACGAGTTGCACAAAAGGTCCGAGCGGGACGGCCGCACCGCTAGACAGGTGAAGGCTGCTCACTGCCCAGCGGCCATAGTCGTGGCCACCACCAGGAGCATGCGCTAGACCGCCCCGCCTGATGCCAAAGCGAGAAGACCGCCACGCGCGGAGCACGAGCATAACAAAGGAGGCACGAGCAAATTGTATACTGATGCTATCATGCTGTTGTAAATGGAGTCCGACTTGGACACGTACAGTAAAACCATACACATTAAGAAAAAACACCCCTCCTTCCCAAAAATGTAATGCTAGATCGACCAACCAATAACTTAATTCAGGCAAAATACTAAAAAGATGCATATGAATTAGACTAACCAGAGTATCTGCGTGAGGGTAACCAGCGTGAGAAGCCAGAAATCCTTGGTGTCTATCATAGAGACGAATCCACCGAGAAGAACAACCGTGGTCCATGTAACCACCAAGAAGCCTATGCCCCTGAAGGCAAACCCCACGTACGCAAAGAGCATGGCGTAGCCATTGATGAGCTTTACTTCCTCCCATTCGGAGTCGTACCTCATTGCAGCCATTCTTCACTTCAAGAGTCGTGGGATGGATGCTGATCGATGTTATGTGTGTGCAAAGCTTATCTTCAATACATAGCCCTCAGTAAGGAAGCCCGTACTACTTGTATGTTTATCTATGCCCAAAACGAGGTTGGATCTTGAACAAACCCCCGGCCTAACTAATTATCCAGTCCAGTGCGTACCAACTGCCCCTTTTTACCAAACAATTAAAAAATAGTAAGCCCGAGGTTTTGTTGTTTTGTGACTGTCTAGAGGGCTTTTGCACGCCCTTTTAGGAGCCAGCGCGTGTGCTTACGCGCATTCGTCTTTTGAATTCTTGGTTTTCACAACTCACGGTTGTATGAGAGAATCCATACTGAATCCATCGGTGCCGCTGAGACTGGATTTAAGAGACCTACTAGGGACGTACGGTCTCTTAGAAATAATCCAAACCTAATCCGTGCGTGACAATAGTGCCAGGTTAGTGGGTTGGTGCGTAGTTAATACGTGTTGTCTTCTCGTTTCTTTTTCATTTTTTATTTATAACAGAGGCGCCATTCATTGACCAAACACATTTTACATCCAGGATTGTGAATACTTGTGGAATTTCTCTTTAACTTTAATCCAGAAAAAGAATTGAAAAACATGATTAACAAACTGAAATAGACAACGGATTGTTGAAGTTAGTCATGCAATCGAGATCATAAGAAACATGCATCATATCCATATCGATTCCTACTAGCTGTAAACCGAATTCTATCCTTAACATAAAAAGTAGTAAAAGAAGTAGCATTAGTAATGGGTGGAACTGACAGAGGAGTAAGGTGTTCTCAGTGTCTGCAATTCACAGAGCAATCTGTAGGTGGGTTGGCTGGTGCTTGCCCCATTGACCGCATGGTGCATGGTTCGAATCCTGTCACTGCTACTTAAACAGGGAGTCTGCAATTCCTATTGGTATGTTTCTAACGTAACCTATATATGCATGGGTATAATATTATCGATTATGCCGGGTGGAGCCGGGTACCCAACACGTTCTGCTCTAGGTAGACTTCATGCCACGCATGCCACCACCGTAGTATCCCCCTGCAGGTTATAACTACGATAATTAAGGGTTGTCCCGTGGACGCGACCTCTCCAAGGGTTCTCCGTCATTCCCCTATCAATTGAAAAAGCTAGGGGTGAAGGCTTTTACTATCATGTCTAATTACCTCGTCCTAACCTTTACAATGACAGTGATACACTCTTGTGGCGTTTTGGCAATAATGCTAAGTGGAGCCCCTTCACAACATTCATGAAGTTTTTATTAAACTAAGCATTAGAGAGGATCTTATATCTATAATTACATTTCAGCTCCTATACATACATAGGTTCATCCATATCCCCGTACATAGAGGCGACAAGCATTGTAAAAATGATGATGATAAACATGGATGAATCACACAAGTAACACACAAGATAATCCACCAGGGTTCCCGATGTTACAAGGAGGTCGAGGTGGATGTGGATGATGATGATGATGAAAGTGGTTATGATGGTGGTGAATATGGCATTCTCCTCCTTGTCAATTCCCTTTCGGATGACTCTAGAAGCTAGTGTTTTGCGTTTTGGATATGTTTCTGGTGCGTATGGACATCTGCTTCCCGATCCGACTTTATGGGAGGAAGTACTGGACTAAGAGGCGGAGCTGGCTCGCCATACGACCACGCGCTTGTATGCCACGCTGTCTTTTGCTTGGAGTGGCAGCCTGGACTCCTTCTTTCTCCCTTTGCTTTATTATTATTATATTAGTCAATTATCATATTGAAAGAGTGATTTCACCATAATTTCCTGGGATTCCTTCCATAGAACTCCATTTACTCCCAATGACGTTACCGGATGAATATAGACAAAAAGTAGTGCGCGAAAGCTGTAAATTTCCACTAAGCCTATCATGTAGGCACTAAATAACCATTAAAATTATCATACGTTTTGGACTCATCGGTCGTGCCTCGAGTGTCCCCCCTCAGCACCGTGCATCGTCAAGCCCTAACATGTGAGTGTGTGATAAAATCCGCACTTTCCTTCAAAGTGCTTCGCCGAGAGTCTTGGGTGTCAGTTGTTTCTGCTACTTATCAATCTGCAGCACCACCTGAAGTATTGTTGCAGTCAGCCTTGATGGATCAGACTAATGTTGCTGCAAGGTTGATTGGTGCTTGCTGAGAGCTTTTTGGAGCAGGAAGAGGCGGCTCTGGGCAGGCTCCCTTGTGCCAACTATGTTCAGACCACTGTGATGTCGTGTTCTCCTGATTTGGCTGATGTTGGCTCGAGGAAGGGCAGTGGGATGGAGCTTTATGGATGTCTCTCCCCCAATCTTGGGGTCAATTCATCTCCTTTGTCTGCCTCATCCCCCGTCTTGCCTAACTACGAGGGCGAGTCTGTCGCCATGCTTATCGCCCCAGTGCTGTAGATCATTTCCAAGTTTTGACAACAATGCCTGAACCCTACTTCGCCTATGTCAATAGAGCGTATGAAGGTGGGCTCTTCGATGACCTCGTCCTCGTGTCGGTGGTTTGTGTGGTGGATGATGTTGATGTGGAAGTTGTGTTCACACCTTCTCCTTTGAGCCTCTTGGTTGACGACAACTACACCAAGAAATACATTGAGTTCTACGAGTTTTGGGAAAATGGGCGGTTGATCAACCTGGATCCAGCAGGACAAGTGTCTGCCTCAAGGAGAAACCAAAGAGGAACAAAGGCAAGAAGGGTGGCGCCCCTAGCATTTCTTTGATTTAATGATGGAGTGTGCTCGGTTTATTGGCACTCAGTGTGGCTTCGGGTCTTTGAGTTGTCCTTGTCGGTGAGCTCGTCAGGGTTTTTGTTGTGTCTTACTTGGTTCGAGGATTGTGATTGTTGTTTGTTGGGAGCGTTCGAAAGGTTATGGTGTTTCGTGCCTTGTGAGTAGTCCGTCAACAGATTCTCCATATTGGTTTTCACTCGGTTTTTAATAAATTAACTTGGAAAGTCTCTTCTTCTTAATTAATAGACAAGGCTAATTTTTGCCTCCGTTTCAAAAAACTTCATGTATCATGGTGAGAAATAGTAAGATCTGACCCACCATGCTACCTTTTTTTGAGAAAATAACAAAAAAAAAATACTTCATTAATGCATGAAGACTGCATGAGAAAGAGAAACGTTGATGTCAACCACAAAGACACAATGGTACATCTATACAGTGAGGAGCAATTAGGGAGATTGATTGATTTGCCACATTGTACTTGGTGATCAGATGATTTTCCCCGCTTTAGTTAGGATCAGATGATTTACCCCGCTTTAGTCGTGAAAAGCCACACAATGGTGATGTCTGGAATCTTGAGTGTATGTATTATCCAGTAAATTGATGATGCTATAAATCCAGATTTCGTGACGGCTGCATGACTAAGAGTTGGTGTGTGGCGCCAGGAAGTGGACTAGCACAAGCATGCACGTTGTTAAAACGTGTGGATCTCTTGCAAAGCTAAACATGCAGGCAAGGTTGCGCTTAATTTGCAGCTTTGGATTAGATTAAGCGAAAGCTGCTACGCACGCATCAGCGCATGTGTCCTGAGAGGAAAGAACACCATGCAAAAACAGCTTTTGAGGTTTTGTTTGAGCCTCCAACCATACTTAATCAAAAGTAATCTTCACTTTAGTGGTTCTTTTGAGTCTCTTACAACTGGAGGTTATTGTTAAGAGCTCCTTGTGTCCTCAAGTTTGACCATTGGAGCATCTCGCTCAGCATTTGAACTATATACGTGTGAAATGTTTAATCCAGTGAACTGACGATTTTAACATGGACCTTGATGCAATGACAAGTGGTTGCCGCTTGCCAAGATTATAGTCTCAGATTAACAATGTATTAGGCTGAAATTGCATCCTAGATCATGTTTGCATTTTAAGCTTTGGAAAGGAACCAAGGAAGCTCCTACGCAGGTGGCGGCATCACGGGCTAGACAGAAGACTTTGCCAAAATTTCGGATAATGAGACCAGTGAATATTCAAATACCCAGATCTGGAGAATTCACCGGCGGAAGAAGTCAAGGCTGTGTCTGGTTGCTCATCATGCTTTCTATCTACTTGATGCTACATTGAGTTCATAAACTCGACCTTTATAAAAAAAGAGAGTCAAAGGGCAATACACATAACCACCTGGGACCTATATTATTAGGCTAGTGAAACTGATTATATGGGTTTCTCACATAAATCGTTGAGATAGTTTATGGATTAGAGCAGGTATAATCTACACTAGTTTGCACTATTTACCTGTGCGTTTCTTGCTTTACCGTTGACCTAGGTAATGAAATTTCAGTGTTGAGTAGTTGATGTCTCACCCTAAATAACGATAAAAAAATCCTGATGGCATAATAGCCACAATTTAGGGCTGTTGCCATCGAAAATCATTTCTTGAGTGCATCATCCACTGGAGCATCCTGCCATACTGTTATTAGCATCTGTAATTGTTTAGGCCATGCAAGAACCAACCAACAAATTACGGGTGATTGGATTTTAAAAAATTTACCCAGCATATCGATGACACTGATCATGTGACGTCTGCCTAGGACGGGGCGATCATGGCACGACAACTTGAGTTGCATGAGCGCACATGCCAAATGCAAACAACAATGAGCAAAGCTGCCGGAATGCACGTTGGAATGTCACGAGAAAGTACTAGGCTGACACAAATAATGTATTGCATTTGGCAAAACATGCAGGCTAGATCACGCTTAATTTGCAGCTTTGGATTAGATTAAACGAAAGCTGCTACACAGCCATCTACAACCATACTTAATCGAAAGTAATCTTCGCTTTACTGGTTCTAAGTTCATTCACATATGCATGCATAGATGCAGAATTAATCCAGGAAGCAAGAAATGATGATTCTGGCTGATTTCTTCACCATTTTCTGCACAGTTTTTTTTCTGTTTCATCACAACACTCATGTCTTATATTATGGGACGGAGGGAGTATTATGTATGTGTTCATCTTTTCACCGTCCTCTTTGATTGTGTTCCATGTTGTTTCAGGCGTGGGGAATATTCCGAGTCACATTTCTACTTATGCCCCATTTTTTGTGTTTGTTCTTGGTGAATGTTTATCTGGTTTTCCTGTTGAGTTTCAAATTGTTTTTTTTTCATTGAGATTCATGCAAGAATTGGTTGAGTTTGCTAATGTTTGACTTATTTTACATGTTTATGCTCTTATGTCACTTATTCCTCGCAAAAAGAAGATAAAATAGTCTGGAGTGGACAGAGGAAGGAAAAATCATAGCTGGGTCAAATTAACAAGGATTTTCCATGCTTCATTTTAAGATTGGCAAATTTTCTCTCAAGTGATGCATCAAAGCGGAACACATTTTATTGACTGGTGCAGCAATCAGAGCCATCTTATTATCGAAAAAGGCTTTCACCCCGCTTTATATATAAAGCAATAACCATCAACAAGACGATACAAACACGCGCCACCCCAACACATGCACACACTCAAAGCTAGATCAATAGGCGCTGAGCACAGCTACACCACCCCTATCGCTACAAGAGCTACCAGGGTCCTCAACCGTGAACGCCACCGCGAAGAGACGAAACCGCATACGACGGCGCCTTCAAGAAGGTCATGGCATCAGAGCTCCGCCACCGCCCGGTCCACGGATCAGGGATTCCCCTAGAGCAATACGATGGGCAATGAGGAGCGCGACGACGCCTTCAAGAAGGGAACGAACTCGCCGCCGCCGGCCTACCCGAAGACAGAACATGTTTTCACCCCGGCAACACTCACTGCCCCTCGCAAGGTACGAACGTCGCACCACCGCCACAAATCGATGCACCCTAGCCACCATGCCGCCCACACGGCCATGGCCGCCCAGCAGCACCCGAGCCACAGGCTCCGCCCACGAGCACCGTGCTCCCACCTCCAAAGCCGCCGCTCCAGAATCCAAGACCACCCCAACCCCTTCAACCAGAGCCACCGACACCACAGTCGAAAAAAGCACAACCTTTTGGCAAAGAACGGGGCCCAGCCGGCTGGAGCAGGGCAGGAGAAGCCATCGGAGGCTGCCGGCCGCGCCGCAGCCACCACGCCATTTCACGAACCGGGGCCAGGTCTCCGTCGCCACTCCCGGCAACAGCAAGACCCGGAGGCACCCCTGCCAACTCCCCGGAGCGCCCCTGCCACCATGGCCAGCCACAGACGAAGTCGAGCCGCCGTCTCACCCCTCCTCGGTGGTGGTGGTCTCCGTCGTCTCCAAGTGGTCGTTCTTAGCTCATCTTTATTTTACTCGGTTGTCGTCAGTGTGGTGTGGCGATGCCCGTCACCTCTGTATCTTGTCTTGGGTGTGTGTTGTGTGCCGTGGTAGTGTGTGTTTGTATCAGTTCGATTGAATGTTTGTGGTGATGGTTGCCTCATATATAAAGCGGCGGAAATCCTTTCTGGGTAAGGACGCGTGCGAGGTGAAGATTTTTCTGGAAACACCGAACGTGCTGCCGTTTGGTTGAGATTGGATAAGCCACGCACAAGTCACTGGGACACGCGTCGCATGAGTGAAGCGGTGGACGGGAGACAATAAATCAGTGGGGTGATTTGAATCACATCCCTATTGTGTTTTGTTGAACATATTATGTGCGTGTATCTGTTAGGATAATTTTTTACTGGCCCCGCCTTTAGTTTTCTTGTATAGATGAGGCTGAGGGCTGCCTTTGTATTTATATACGTGCATCGTGCATCCGATCAATACATCGAGAGTTGAATTGCCTTTAATATGGTATCAGTTTTCTTCCCGGTCCAACCCTAGCTTCCGCTCCTCCCTAGCCGCCGCTGCCGCCATCTACCTGCGCCGCCGCCGCACCCGAACCCCGCCGCCGCGTGCGCCTCCCCACCCTGATCTCCCCTCCCGAGTCGCCTCCCTCTCCCGAGCCGCCTCCCCACCCGATCTCCCTCACCCAACCGTGCCGCCACCACTTCGGTAGCCGCGCCGCACCAATGGCCTCACCTCACGTCGCCGCCTCCCTTCCCTTCAACCCCTTTGAAGGTCCGGCCCTCCCCGGTGGAAGTCGTTCGCGATCTCGACATCTTCGCCCGCGTGCCCGTCATCCTCGATTACGCCACCTCCACCTACTACGCCTGGAAGACTTACTTCTCCCTCGTCTTCCGCGAGTACCACCTCATCGATCACGTTGATGGCTCCGTCGACTCTGACCCCATGTTCGCGGATGACGATTGGCTGGGCATCGACGCCACCATCACCCACTGGCTGTACCAAACTATCTCCAAGGACATCTTCCACACCATCGTTTGCGACACTGATGACGCGCAGACGGTGTGGGCGAAGCTGAACGGGCTCTTCCTCGACAACGCCCTCCAGCGCCGCGTGTTCCTTCAGCAAGAATTTTTTGGCTGCCATCAGCTTGACTCGTCTATCGACGATTATTGCATGCGCCTTAAGAAACTTGCCAACGAACTTCGCGACCTCGGGGAGCGGGTCTCCGACGACCTCCTCCTTAACACGCTCACCGCCGGCCTGAACGAAGAGTTCAGCAACGCGGCCTCCAACCTCACGTTCCTTCCGGACCCGACCTTTCGTCGGGTTGTGGCCTATCTTCGGTTGGAGGAGAGGAGGATGAAGATGGTGAAGTCCCGGGCCATGCACACGGCACTCGCCACGGGCACCTCCCGCGCCGCTCCTCCCACGGCTCCGCAGCCGCCGCGACCTCCGCCGGCACCGGCGGCCTACTTCCAGCCGCCTCCGCCGCCGGTGTACCAGCCGCCGCCCCTGCCCCTGATCGTCACCGCGGGGGGCGTCGCGGCAAGAAGCGGCAGCAGCAGCATGGCGGGGGGGGGCGCCCCGCCAGCTGCAGCAGCAGGCGCTGCCCCCGGCCCCTTGGGTCGCGGCGACCAACCCTTGGACGGGGGTGGTCCACGCGTACACCATGCCAGTGCCGCGGGCCCCTGTCCCGGCCGGGATCCTCGGCCCCCGCCCCGGCGCCCATCAGCCAATGTTCGCCACCCCCGGCGGCTACCCTGCCGCTGCTCTTGCGTACGCTGTCCCGGGCAGCTATCCCGCGGCCGCCGCACTCCCGCCGGCACCCTGGGATCCGGCCCTTCTCGCGGCGCTTCACTCTGCTCCTACACCCAACACATACATCGGAGGCGGCGACTGGTATATGGACACCGGGGCTACCGCCCACATGACTTCCAACCCTACTAACCTCAACTCCGCATATCCAGTTTCTACCGCATGTCGTATCACTGTTGGGGACGGTTCGTCCCTTCCCATTACTCATGTCGGTCATGGTTCTTTTCCGTCTAACTCTATGCCTATACATATGTCTAATGTCCTAGTTTCACCTGAGGTAGTCACCAATCTTGTTTCCGTTTGTTCTCTTACACGTGAAAATCCTATAACTGTTGAATTTGACGAAGTGGGTTTTTCTGTCAAGGACGCCCGTACCCGGATGGTACTCCACCGATGTGATAGCCCGGACGGCCTCTACCCGGTGCACTCCACCAACACCTCCACATCCGCTCCGGTCGCTCTCTCCGCCACGGTGGACCTTTGGCATGCTCGGCTGGGACATCCGAACCCGACCACCCTTCGTCATATTCTTAGGACTTTTTCATTCACGTGTAATAAAACCGATGATCATACTTGTCATGCTTTTCGTCTCGGCAAGCACGTCCGTCTTCCGTTTAGTGCGTCATCATCGGTGGCGTCGTATCCATTCGAGTTGATTCATAGTGACTTGTGGACATCTCCTGTTGCCAGTAATACGGGTTTTTTATACTATCTTGTCATACTTGATGATTTTTCGCACTATGTGTGGACATTCCCGTTGCGGAGAAAATCCGATGCACTCTCTGTTCTCACTACCTTTTACTCCTATGTCGTTGCGCAGTTTGGGCGTCCCATTCATGCCTTCCAGACTGACAACGGGAAGGAGTTCGACAACGTCGGGGTTCGCACCCTCCTTGCCACACATGGCACGATTCTTCATCTCACTTGCCCGTATACCTCGCAACAAAATGGTCGCGCCTAACGGATCCTTCGCACCCTCAATGGCTGTGTGCGCACTCTTCTCTTCCATGCTAATTTCTCGCCCCCGTTTTGGCCGGACGCCCTCTCCACCGCCTCTCTCCTCATCTACATTCGTCCGAGTCGTGCTTGTGGGAACTTTGCACCACACCATCTCCTCTTCGATAGCCCTCCCTCCTATGATGATCTTCGTGTTTTTGGGTGTCTCTGTTATCCTAGCATCGCCTCCACTACTCCTCATAAACTCACACCACGCTCCGTGGCATGCATCTTTCTCAGATACCCACCAAACACCAAAGGTTATCGCTGCTATGACCCGGTTTCCCACCGAGTTTTCACTTCATGGCACGTTTACTTTGACGAGGGGTCTTTTCCCTTTCACCAGGTACCGCCGCCGGTCGACTCGCCATCGCCACCCGTGCCTCCTGGCGCCCCTCGAGGAGGCCGCTCACTTGCGCTCGGGCCCCCTCCCGGCTTCCGGCCACCTGCAGCGCATGGGCCTCCCCCTGGCTTCGGCGCTCCCGCAGCGCCTGGGCCCCGGTCTGGGTCCGTGGCGCCGGACCCGGCCCCGTCACCCGCCGCCCCCGGCTCTCCCGCCGGCCCGGCTGCATCCTTGCCGGCGGCCACGGCACCCCCGACTCCCGTTGAGTCCGTAGCCCGGTCATCGAGCGCATCTTATGCGCCTGACCCTGGCTCCTCGACGGCTTCACCGGTGATCCCGATGGGCTCTTCGTCGACTTTGCCCTCGGTCGATCCCCCCACGCCGGCCTCACCGGCCTTGTCACCGGCCTCGTCAGCTCCGCCGGCTGTGCCCCCGGTCCCGCCGGCTTCTCCACCAGCCCCGCCCGCCCCGCCGGCTGATAACCCACAAGTACAGGGGATCAATTGTAGCCTCTTTCGATAAGTAAGAGTGTCGAACCCAACGAGGAGCTAAAGGTAGAACAAATATTCCCTCAAGTTCTATCGACCACCGAT
Source organism: Triticum aestivum (assembly GCF_018294505.1). Lineage (NCBI taxonomy): Eukaryota > Viridiplantae > Streptophyta > Magnoliopsida > Poales > Poaceae > Triticum > Triticum aestivum. The sequence continues at coordinate 33,469,057 of NC_057811.1, read as the reverse complement.
ACAACTCTACGCACGCTTGACGTTCGCTTTACCGGAAACAAGTATGAAACTAGAAGTACTTTGTAGGTGTTTTTGGATAGGTTTGCAAGAAAGTAAAGAGCACGTAAATAAAAGGTAGGGGCTGTTTAAGTAAAGACACAACTAAATTAGTTTTAGTAGAGAGCTTTTTGTTACGAGAAAGTTATTTGTCCCTAGGCAATCGATAACTAGACCGGTAATCATTATTGCAATTTTATTTCAGGGAGAGGCATAAGCTAACATACTTTCTCTACTTGGATCATATGCACTTATGATTGGAACTCTAGCAAGCATCCGCAACTACTAAAGATCATTAAGGTAAAACCCAACCATAGCATTAAACCATCAAGTCCTCTTTATCCCATACGCAAACAACCTACTTACTTGGGTCTGTGCTTCTGTCACTCACGCCACCCACCATAAGCAAATCATGAACATATTGCAAACCCTACAGCGGGAATCCCTCACGCTTGCGCGACACGGAGAGCACCATAGGACAGCACCAATAATAAAACATGCAACTCAAACCAATCTTGATCATCAAATAACCCATAGGACAAAACGGATCTACTCAAACATCATAGGATAGCCATACATCATGGGGAAATAATATATAGCGTTGAGCACCATGTTTAAGTAGAGATTACAGCGGGTAAGAGAGAGGTTACACCGCTGCATAGAGGGGGGAACAGTTGGTGATGATGGCGGTGAAGTTGTTGGTGAAGATTGCGGTGATGATGATGGCCACGGTAGCGTTCCGACGCCACCGGAGGAGAAGGGGAGAGGGGGCCCCTTCGTCTTCTTCTTCCTTGTCCTCCTCCCTAGACGGGAGAAGGGTTTCCCCTCTGGTCCTTGGCCTCCATGGCGTGGGAGGGGCGAGAGCTCCTCCGAGATTGGATCTGTCTCTCTGCTCTCTCTGTTTCTACGTTCTGGGATTCTGCCCTGGCACCGTTTCTTTTATATCTGGAGATCCGTAACTCCGATTGGATTGAAACCTTTGCCCAGATCTTTTTCCAAAAATTAGCTTTCTTGCGGCCGAAGAAGGGCATCTACCGCCTTACAGGGGACCCACGAGGGTCAGGGGCGCGCCTGCTTGGAGTGGGCGTGGGCCCCACCCTCGTGGCCACCTCGGGCACCGTCTCGCGTTGATTTTACTTCCCAAAAATCACAAATATTCCAAAATAATTCTCCGTCCGTTTTTATCCCTTTTGGACTCCGTTCGATGTGGGGTTTCCGCGAAACATAAAACATGCAACAAACAGGAACAGGCACTGGATCAATATGTTAGTCCCAAAAATAGTATAAAAAGTTGCCAAAAATATATGAAAGTTGTAGAATATTGGCATGGAACAATCAAAAATTATAGATATGACGGAGACGTATCAGCATCCCCAAGCTTAATTCCTGCTCGTCCTCGAGTAGGTAAATGATAAAAAAATAATTTTTGATGTGCAATGCTACCTAGCATAATCTTGATCATATGTCTAATCATGGCATGAAAATTAAGACACGAGTGATTCAAAGCAATAGTCTATCATTTGACATAAAACAATAATACTTCAAGCCTACTAATAAAGCAATCATGTCTTTTCAAAATAACATGGCCAAAGAAAGTTATCCCTACAAAATCATATAGTTTGGCTATGCTCCATCTTCACCACACAAAATATTCACATCATGCACAACCCCCAATGACAAGCCAAGCAATTGTTTCATACTTTTGATGTTCTCAAACCTTTTCAACTTTCACGCAATACATGAGCGTGAGCCATGGACATAGCACTATTGAAAGGATCGATACGGTCGACTGGAGGAGGGGGGGGTGAATAGGAGACTACAAATTTTACTCTTTCTTGTCAATTTTAAGGCTTAGCGGATAAAAAGGGTTCACTAGATATGCAACTAGGTGAACACAACCTATATGACAAGCAAGCTCTAAGCTAAATATGCTAGGCAACAAACTAATTAGCAAGCAAACAAGCATACAAGGCTAAGTAAAGTGCGGGAAAGGATTAACCACAAGTGAGACGAGGACGCGGATTTTATCCCGAAGTACACTCTTCCTTGGGGAAGAGCTACTCTCCGTTTGGAGCGGTGCCGGAGCCAAAGCTTGCGGAACGCCACCGAAGGCTCACCGTAATCTCCTTCGAGTCACCCCCAACGGATGAGCCTCGAATCACTCGGGGTTGGTCTTGAAGGCGACCACCACACCTTTACAAACTTCTCCGGAGCACACCACAAGCAAGGAAGCTTCCGGAGGAACCTCTAACCGCCTAGGAGCCCAAGCTCCAAGAGTAACAAGTCATGGTGGATGAATGTTGCGGGGAACGCGATTTGGTTTGGTCAAAGTGTAGATCGGGTCTTGCTCTCCCAATCCCCAAAGTTTCAACAAGATTGGGTGGAGGGATTGAGAGTAGTGAGCAAAATGGGGTGTAGCAATGGAGGAGCTCAACAAGACATTAGGGTTAAGGGATGGAGGAGGAAGAAGGGGGCTTATATAGTGTTCTTGGCCGGGAGGGGATTTCTGCCCGTTGGACCCCGTGCGCACGGGCCAAGTCAGCCCCGTGCGCACGGGGTGTCCAGTGAGTTTCGAGGTACCCCGGGCCCGTGCGCACGGGGTGTCCCGAAATATTCTGACTACCCCGTGCGCACGGGGTGTCCAGAAGATTTCTGATGAAACATCACAGGACACCACGGCAAAGCACACAATAAGTGGAATATCTGAGGAGGTGTAGGAGGGCTGGTGTATCTGTCTTGGAGGCATTCCCACACGACACTAAATCCACGAAGACCCCTCTTGATAGTGCGGTTTTACCTACGACTCAAATCGAACCAAAACGAAAAACCTTCGAGTCGCCGGTAACCACGCCTTTGATCTTTTTGGACTGGGGGGTCGCACACCTCCATCAATGGACACCTTGGAACCAAAGTCCTGAGATAAACTTTAGCAAGCAACATTAGTTCCACTAACCACATTGTCATCACACCAAAATATAATCTAAGTGATACTTGCACTTTCAATCTCCCCCTTTTTGGTGCATTGATGACAATATGGTTAGGACATGGCATACAGGATACAACTTAAGTAAACAGCCATGCGACAATAGTTGATCAAAGGAGCTCCCCCTATATATGTGCAAGGAAAAAAATGCTTGATTATGCATCAAGCACACACATATGAGGCTCCCCCTAGATCCACATTGTCAAGGCATGCGATCAACATAATAATACCCAACACGGTGCCTAGATCACATGCAAGTGTGGTGAGCAGAAAACGTGAGACTAACCTATAGAAGCTTGATCATACTCCACAAGATATATCAACATAAGCATAGATAAATTCCATAAAGTAGATAGTCTCTCACATAGACTAGGTAGCTCACGACCACACCGCGAAAGCAAGTAAATAAGAGTATCTCAAGCCAAATAAACACAACCAAAACAAACGAGGCCTTGAGATCTCACCCAACTGAAACCAACTGCAAACGCCCCTAATAGAACACTTCTCCCCCTTTGTCATCAAGACAACAAAAAGGGAAAAGGCGATGCTAACGAGACTCTAGACAAGAGGAGGTGCGCTCGAAGCATCATCATCATCATCAAAGTGCCATCCCTCCAAGGGAAAAGAACGAGCTGTGGCCACACTGTCGTTGTCCTCGGACCCTGGACCAACCTCCTCACCAGCTGCAGCACGCTCAGCCTTCTTCTGACGCCTCACCAGCTTGCCCTTGTTGATCTCCTTGACCTGACGGCGCTGAATGGACTGACACATTTTGAACATGTTGCTCACGGTCTTCAGAAGAGACTTCTTCTCCTCTCTGGTGAAACTGGCATCAGTAGCAACCTGCTTCCCTTTGCTACGCGGAATCCGCACATAGGATGAACATCCCTCAGTGTAGGTAGCACGATCCTCAGGCCTGGGGTTGCGCCCCTTCTTGGGAGGCACATATGGTGGAGGAGCAGCCGGAAGCCAGTTGGCATCACGCTTCGGAAAGGAGGTGCGGTACTTGGCAATGTACCTGGCGGGACAGACAGACTCAATCAAAGCTTGGATGAACGGAGCATAGATGCATGACTTGTTCTCCTGAACACACTGCCTGATCTCAAAGAACATGAAGTCCAGAACATCCACTTTCTTCTTGTCATGAAGGTAGACAAAGATGTCCAACATGGAGCTCCTCAGATTGTGAGAGTCCCCGGTCTTAGGATTAAGCGTGTACCTAAGAATGTGACGCATAGTATCATAGGTTGGCTTCAAATGTTTGATAGAACCGGTGGTGAAGGCCTTGTCTGGCTTGTAAGCAAAAGCAATCTCATCCTTGTCTCTACCTGTCTCACGAGCACGGCCATACTCAGGATGCTCCTCAGCAAAGAACCGATACGGAATGATGTCAGAGAACTTGGCCATGGAGGCCTCACACTCATATGTGCCAGACATCCAAGTCATATTGCGAGCCTCATCACTGTGGAAGTATACGGTGGCAAAGAACTGCATCACAAGATCTTCACTGAACGGATGGTGGAAGGCGACGAACGGGATCAAGCCTCCCAAGAGCATTATACACACCGGGATAGATATGATCATTGTCCCGAAGAGCCTCCACATTGATTTGCTTGTGGGGGGCAAACTTGTTTTTCTTGGTCATGATCAGCTCAGAGAGCACACGGTGTTGAAAATCACTCTTGAATCTTGGGTCAACCCCTGCATCAGTGTTTGGCACATAGGGGAAATCCTGCCTGCGAGCCCAAAGCTCTGGCTTGGTCCACTTAGAGAGAGGTAGATTCTTGACATTCCGACCTCCTGGGAGCACATGTTCCTCTCCTTCCTCCTCATCAACATCATCAGCAGAATCATCCTCATCTTCTATCTCTGCATCTGCGGGGTTCTCATAGTGTGCATCTTCCTGCGAATCATACTCCTCTTCTGAATCGTCGGAGGCTTCAATCACTGGCTTCTTAGAGGCGGCACGGCGAACACGGCCCAGCTCAGAGCCCTGACCAATTCTTTCGGACGGCTGACGAAGAGCCAAAGTGAATTCCCTGGAACCTGCCTTGGTGCGCTTGCGACGGAGCTCGGACCTCTTGTCAGCAGAGTCTGAAACACAACAGCAACAAAACACAACAAACACGAGAGACACAAATAAGTACAAGTGCTCGAGAAGCTGGCGAGGAATGGAAGACAGAGAAGAAATAGGACTGGCACCACTGTGTACCCCGTGCACACGGGGGTCCCGTGCGCACGGTACAAGGCCCGTGGACACGGGGTTCGCCCAGCGGCAACCACTTCCAGATCGAGATCCGGGAGTGAGTGCGGCAGGGAGAACCGCCACAGTAATGCCCATCCGATTCTAGTCTACCACAAGGGAACGACTGGCCTAGACTAGTAGAGGAGGAAACCCTAGACTAATAAGGATCCAAGGAGGAAAAAAAGGACAAGGGGAGGGGGATACCAGAGGAGGACCCCATCCCGGGAGATCTCCACGGAGCAGCGAAGTCCCACGGCGCACGGAGGAGCACCGGCGACAAGGAGGCGACGACGGCGGCCTGGAGGCGATCTGGGGCGTGGAGTGGGTGACTGGGTGGGAAAGAACCCAAACCCCCCCATGTCCCACCTCTTCAGGGCCAGAAACCGCAGACCCCGTGCGCACGGTACAAGGGCCGTGGGCACGGGGTATCCAGAGGATTTTGACAGGAAGAAGCTTGTTGGGTTATGGCTGAATGCAAATTCTTACCAAGACCCCAAAGAGCATTCCCGCCTCACTTCTGAACACGTCGCAGAAGAAATCCAACACTACTATAAAGGAGTATGTGTAGCACTTGCACTGGAAGAGAATCGAGAAACACACACACACCGAAACACGAACATAAGGACAAGAAGAACCACACAAAAAAAGAAAAAAAAAAGATCCAACCTCCAACGGAGGGCGGTGGCCGAAGCCACCATGTTTGAGTTTGTTTGGTATGGCACCGCGAAGATATGAACCTTGGGCCCAAGACCAATACTCATCTTTGAAGCACAAATGCCATCTTCAAATGGCTAATGTGAAAGATTTTGTTCAATTTATGCACTAGTAGGATAAGATAGCTCATTAGTTGAGCTAGCTCCCCCTACTTAGGTGCCTACATCTAAAACAAGATACTAGTAGAGTATGTGTGTATGCAAGAACCTCAATCCAAGTTACTTATATCCACGATATTCAGCTCATGCCTTAACTCGCCGAATCTTGCTTCATCAAGTGGCTTGGTGAAAATGTCGGCAAGTTGCTTCTCGGTGTTGACATGGAATAAATCAATGTCTCCCTTGGCCACATGATCTCGAATGAAGTGATGACGAATCTAATTATGTTTGGTACGGCTATGTTGCACTGGATTGTCGGCGATCTTGATTGCACTTTCATTGTCACAAAATAGAGGCACCTTGTCACATTTGACACCATAATCCATCAAAGTTTGCCTCATCCATAATAATTGTGCACAACAACTTCCTGCGGCAATGTACTCGGCCTCGGCGGTTGAAAGGGACACACAATTCTGCTTCTTTGAAGACCAACTTACCAATGACCTCCCTAGGAATTGACATGACCCGGAAGTGGACCCTCGGTCTACCTTGTCTCCGGCCCAATCCGAATCCGAATATCCCAATAACTTGAAAGTTGCTCCTTTGGGATACCAAAGGCCCAAGTTTGGGGTATGAACCAAATATCGAAGGATTCTTTTCACTGCCGAAAAATGGCTCTCCTTGGGAGCGGATTGAAATCTTGCACACATACACACACTCAACATAATATCCGGCCTAGATGCACAAAGGTAAAGCAAAGAACCGATCATAGAGCGATATACCTTTTGATCCACATCTTTACCATTGGGATCAAGATTAAGTTGGCCATTTGTGGGCATGGGCGTCTTCATGGGCTTGACATCTTGCATTTTGAACCTCTTGAGCATGTCTTGAATATAAAGTGCTTGGTTGATGAAGGTTCCTCCTCTCAATTGCTTCACTTGAAATCCGAGGAAAAACTTCAACTCTCCCATCATGCTCATAGCAAATTCCTTGGTCATAAGATTCTCAAACTCAACGTTAATAGCATGGTTAGTGGAACCAAAAATAATATCATCAACATATATTTGGCACACAAACAATTCTCCTTTTACCCTCTTCGTGAAGAGAGTGGAATCTATTAACCCGATCTGGAACCCCTTCTCGCTTAAGAACGCCGTAAGGTGATCATACCAAGCACGAGGTGCTTGTTTAAGTCCATAGAGCGCCTTATGGAGTTCATAAACGTGAGAGGGGTGATCGGGATCTTCGAAACCGGGAGGTTGTTTGACATACACCAACTCCTTAAGAGGACCATTAAGAAATGCACTCTTCACATCCATTTGATACAATTTAAAATCATGATGTGAAGCATATGCAAGCAAGATACGAATGGACTCAAGACGGGCAACGGGGGCAAAGGTTTCACCGAAGTCCAAACCTTCAACTTGGGTGAACCCTTGTGCCACTAACCTTGCCTTGTTTCTAGTGACTTGTCCATGCTCATCTTGTTTGTTCTTAAAGATCCACTTTGTTCCAATGACATTATGATGTTCTTTGGGTCTCTTCACAAGAGTCCATACTTTGTTGCGGGTGAAGTTGTTGAGTTCTTCATGCATGGCATTTACCCAATCCGGGTCGTCAAGTGCATCTTCAACCTTAAGGGGCTCAACACAAGAGACAAACGAGTGATGTTCACAAAAGTTTGCCAAACGTCTACGAGTAGTTACCCCTTTGTTGATGCTTCCATAAATGTTGTCGGTGAGATGTTGAAGATGCTTTAACTTGGCGGCCGCTTTTTGCACTTTGAGGGTAAGCTCTTCTTCACTTGGTTTTGAACTTGTGGAAGAAGCTTGGCCTTGGGAATGCTTTAGCCTTGGAGACACCCTTCTCTTCACAACCTCTAGTTCTTGATCACTTGGATGTGATGATGTGGAAGACACTTGAGGTTGGGATTGATCTTGATCTTGATCAAGAGCTTGACCTTGGGCCTCACGGATTGGTTCTTCGCCATTTGGTTGAGCTTGCCCTTGATCTTGCTCGGGAACATGAGGGACTTGATCTTGTTCTTGGATAGGTTCATGATTTCCCATAGCATCTTGACCTTGTGGTGGCGGTGATGACTTCCCTTGTGGAGAATCCACAAGAGGGGCTCTTACTCCTTCTTCTTCTACTTGGACTTGGGGTGTTTCTTGTGGACGAATGTGGCCTATCCCCATAGTCCTTATAGCTTGTGAAGGAGCCTCATCACCTACAACACTAGGAACAATTTGCTCCGCACGGGAACCGTTATCTTCATCAAACTCCACATTTACCGTTTCCTCAATACATCCGGTGGATTTGTTGAGAACACGGTAAGCATGAGAGTTTGATGCATATCCAACAAATATGCCCTCATAAGTTTTAGGCGCAAACTTAGCTAAACGGGATTTCTTATTTAGAATGAAACACTTACAACCGAATACTCGAAAGTATTTGACGTTAGGCTTTCTCCCGATTAGGAGTTCGTAGGGAGTCTTGTTCTTGAGCTTACGAAGATAAAGCCGGTTTGTAGCATGGCACGCGGTGTTGATGGCTTCGGCCCAAAGCTTGTATGGAGACTTGTACTCGTCAAGCATGGTCCTTGCCATCTCAATGAGAGTCCGGTTCTTCCTTTCCGCAACACCATTTTGTTCGGGAGTGTATGGCGCGGCATATTGATGCTTGATCCCCTCATCGCTCAAGAACTCGTTCATAGTGTAATTTTTGAACTCGGTGCCGTTGTCACTTCGAATTGCCTTGATCTCACAATTATGTTGACGTTGAGCTTCTTTGGCAAAGTTGATGAAGGTGTCTTGAGTTTCATCTTTAGTCTTGAGAAAGAACACCCATGTATATCTTGTATAGTCATCGACAATGACAAGGCAATACCTCCTCCCTCCCAAACTATCATAAGATGGAGGCCCAAAGAGATCCAAGTGAATGAGCTCGAGAGGCCTCAAAGTGGTAATGATAGTCGTCACCTTATGAGCTTTTTCATGAAGTTTTCCGGCAATGCAAGCACTACAAGGACGATCTTTGGCAAAAGACACATTGGTTAGTCCAAGGATGTGCTCCCCCTTTAAGAGAGCTTGTAAATTTCTCATGCCAACGTGTGCTAGCCGACGGTGCCAAAGCCACCCCACGTCGGCCTTGGCCATTAGACATGTTGCAAGATAAGTTTTCTCATTTGAGAAATCAACCACGTAAAGGTTGTCTTCAACATGCCCAACAAAGACCACTTTGAGATTGCTTCTCTTAAAGACGGTCACATGAAATTCACCGAAATGAGAATCATAACCGGCACGTGCCAATTGAATCGTAGAAAGTAAATTGTAGTGAAGGGATTGAACAAGCATGGCATTCTTAAGTGATGCATCACTAGAGATTACCACCTTGCCCAAACCTAATACCTTGCCCTTGCTATTGTCACCAAAAGAGATGTTTGAAGTGGCCTTGAGCGAATCAATGAACTCCACAAGCATCTCCCTCTCTCCGGTCATATGATTGGTGCAACCACTATCGATCACCCATTGTGTTCCACTAGAGGTATAGTCCTACAAGAATCAAGCTTTGATTTTAGGTCCCCATTTTGCAATGGGTCCTAGAGAGTTAGCAACAAGGGTCTTAGGAACCCAAATAGTCCAAGCATAATCATCATAGTTAGTGCCAACAAATTTAGCAAAGGTATAACCATCATCTCCTCTCATGAGGACATAAGATGGGTTGTTCTTGCCGGCAAACTCTTTGGGAATGGCCTTGTCCCTAGTGACCTTGCCATCCCCAACATTCCCTTTTTTCTTCCCCTTCTCCTTGTGTCCTTCATGAACAAATGCTATCTTTTGTTGGGGAGGAGGAGTAGGACCGATCTTCATCTTGTGGCTCTTCTTCTTGGTCTTCTTCTTCTTAGAAGAGGGGTCAAACCCAATTCCCTCCTTGGCAACACACTCCTTTTGGTTGCTCAAGAGGTCATTGAGGTTTTTCTCCCCTTGAATGCACGACACAAGCCCTTTCTCAATTTGGGCTTTTAACTTCTTATTCTCCTCTTGGAGAGAGGTGCAATCATGAGCAAAGCTAGCCGTACAAGATTCATCATTTAAATCAATATGAGGGACGGAAGTAAGAGCCTTAATGGTTGTAGCTTTAAGTTGAGCATAAGACTCGGTGAGGGCAATGAGGTCACCTTTGACAACCTTGGAACTAGTCACAAGGAGCTCATGTTCCTCAACAAGTCTCGTGTGATCAACTAGAAGCTTTTCAACCCTTACTTTAAGGGCATCTTTGTTCTCAAGAGCAAGTTGCAACGCATCATCGGTTTTAACGAAGTCAATTTTATGAGAAGACAAGGCTTCCTCAAGTGATGCTCTCATGACACTCTCTTCATGTAGCTCGTGCTCAAGGAGTTCTACTCTCTCTTTTTCCTCTATGAGGAGGTTTTCAACGTTCTCAATAAAATCATTGCGTTTGGCGAGTGATTTAAGGAGATCGCTAAAACGAGCACGAGCTTCACCATGAAGAGTTTTCATGAAAGCCATCAAGGATTCCTCATCATTATCCACACCATCATCACACTCATCCTCCACTATCTCACATGAAACATTGGGAGTGTGGATGAAGGGTTTTAGAGATTTGGACTTTGTTTTTACCTCTTTGGCCATGAGGCAATGATGAGTGAACGGCTTGTCCTCGTTGGGAGAGTCGAAGAGGCCGGTGGTGGAGGAGGAGGTAGTGGCATGCATGGCAATGGCGGCCGTGCCCACATGATCATCATCACCGTCATCTTCATCTCCGGACATGTACTCCTCATGAACAAGAGCCTTGTCATCTTTCCTCTTGGAAAACTTGGTGAACTTCTTCTTCTTGAGCACAAGCTTCTCGGACTTGTCTTCATGTCTCTCATAAGGACAATCGTGCACAAAATGTCTTGGGCTATCACAATTGTAGCATTTTCTTCGTCCAAACGATCTTCCTTGCAGATTCTTCCCTTTGTTTGCCATGGTCCCGGAATATTTCTTGACCAAGAGAGCCAAGTCTTCCGCAAAGTCATTTGCCGGGCATGAGGTGTCAACATCTTCCTCACAAGTCTCTTCAACAACTTCTTCATCCCTTGAGGGTTGGGCAACTACTTTCTTGGCCTTCAATGCAATATTTGAGTTCTTGGTGGCTCGAGCTATGGCAAAGGTCTTCTTGGACTTGGTCTCCAAAAGAACATGAGTTGAGAAAGTGGATACAACTTGTGCCGCGGTCAACTTTTGATAGTCCGGGCGTTGATGTATCATCATCACCATGGTATGTTCCGTGAGAACCATAGCATCAATGAACTTGTCCTTAATGAAATCATCATTTGCCAAGTGCACCCAAAGGTTCTCAAATTGAGCACAAGAGACTTCAACCTTCGATATACCTCTTCCGCGGACTCACCCTCATTTCTCACAAATAGGTTGACTTCTTGCTTGAGCAAAGCCAACCGAGATCTTCGAATTCCTTCATCACCTTCGAGGGCCTCCTCAAGGCAATCCCAAATTTCCTTGGCGGTGTTGAGTAGAGCAATGGAGTCACTATAGTCATCGGTCACCGCGGTGCGCAACATGTTGTGGGCGGTAGCATTGAGTTGATCATCAACCGCTTCTCTTGGAGTGATATTCATGGGATCCTTGGGGTTGAAACCGTTGACCACAATCCACCATAGTTGTGTAGATGCACTGCGAATATGAGACTCCATATCTAGCTTCCACTTAGCAAACGCGTTAGCTTTCAAAGGGGGCGGAGGCCCCACAGGATTAATGCAAGGGTGCTGCAAGGGTTGTGGTGAGTAAAAGGGTTCCACGGCATTGTACTTGGGAACTTGAGTGCGAGTCGGGGATGCAAGAAGTTCTCTCGAATCATCCGCATCATGAACCGCATTTGGATCAAATGAGTTTGAGGCGGATGTCGAGGGCTTTAAGCGAGCATCAATTTCCTCCTTGACCGAGGAGCGAACTTCTTTCAACATAGCAGTTTTGAGGTACGCAAACATTGAAAGAGTATCGGCCGCGGTCAACGGGGCCCCCGGGTTAATGGGGGCGACGGGAGCAACGGCCGGAGCAACAAGTGCGTCGGCCGCGGCGGGGGGGTAGGTTTTGACCATCCTCCGCAAGTGGTGCGTCACCTCCCTCATTCCCAAGATCGACCATATCCTCTAAGGTTGTAAAACCTTATATTAGAGCACGAGGCTCTGATACCAATTGAAAGGATCGATACGGTCGACTAGAGGGGGGTGAATAGGAGACTACAAATTTTACTCTTTCTTGTCAATTTTAAGGCTTAGCTGATAAAAAGGGTTCACTAGATATGCAACTAGGTGAACGCAACCTATATGACAAGCAAGCTCTAAGCTAAATATGCTAGGCAACAAACTAATTAGCAAGCAAACAAGCATACAAGGCTAAGTAAAGTGCGGGAAAGGATTAACCACAAGTGAGACGAGGACGCGGATTTTATCCGGAAGTTCACTCTTCCATGGGGAAGAGCTACTCTCTGTTTGGAGCGGTGCCGGAGCCAAAGCTTGCGGAACGCCACCGAAGGCTCACCGTAATCTCCTTCGAGTCACCCCTAACGGATGAGCCTCGAATCACTCGGGGTTGGTCTTGAAGGCGACCACCACACCTTTACAAACTTCTCCGGAGCACACCACAAGCAAGGAAGCTTCCGGAGGAACCTCTAACGGCCTAGGAGCCCAAGCTCCAAGAGTAACAAGTCATGGTGGATGAATGTTGCGGGGAATGCGATTTGGTTTGGTCAAAGTGTAGATCGGGTCTTGCTCTCCCAATCCCCAAAGTTTCAACAAGATTGGGTGGAGGGACTGAGAGTAGTGAGCAAAATGGGGTGTAGCAATGGAGGATCTCAACAAGACATTAGGGTTAAAGGATGGAGGAGGAAGAAGGGGGCTTATATAGTGTTCTTGGCCGGGAGGGGATTTCTGCCCGTCGGACCCCGTGCGCACGGGCCAAGTCAGCCCCGTGCGCACGGGGTGTCCAGTGAGTTTCGAGGTACCCCGTGCGCACGGGGGTCAGAGATCCCGTGCGCACGGGGTGTCCCGAAATATTCTGACTACCCCGTGCGCACGGGGGTCAGAGACCCCCTGCACACGGGGTGTCCAGAAGATTTCTGATGAAACATCACAGGACACCACGGCAAAGCACACAATAAGTGGAATATCTGAGGAGGTGTAGGAGGGCTGGTGTATCTGTCTTGGAGGCATTCCCACACGACACTAAATCCACGAAGACCCCTCTTGATAGTGCGGTTTTACCTACGACTCAAATCGAACCAAAACGAAAAACCTTCGAGTCGCCGGTAACCACGCCTTTGATCTTTTTGGACTGGGGGGTCGCACACCTCCATCAATGGACACCTTGGAACCAAAGTCCTGAGATAAACTTTAGCAACCAACATTAGTTCCACTAACCACATTGTCATCACACCAAAATATAATCTAAGTGATACTTGCACTTTCAACTATAGGTGGAATAGAATGTGATGGGGGTTATGTGGAGAAGACAAAAAGGAGAAAGTCTCACATCGACGCGGCTAATCAACGGACTATGGAGATGCCCATCAATTGATGTTCAATGTGAGGAGTAGGGATTGCCATGCAACGGATGCACTAGAGCTATAAGTGTATGAAAGCTCAAACTGAAACTAAGTGCACTAGTAGAAAACAGGGCTTTGGTCACAGGGCAGTATTCACATTAGTCCCGGTTCAGTGACGAACCGGGACTAATGTGAGCATTCGTCCCGGTTCGTGCGGCTAAGGCATTAGTCCCGGTTCACCTGGGCCCTTTAGTCCCGGTTGGTGCCATGAACCGGGACTAAAGGGTGCGATGCCCATTAGTCCCGGTTGGTGGCACCAACCGGGACTAAAGGTTAGACCTTTAGTCCCGGTTGGTGCCACCAACCGGTACTAATGGGCTTTGAGGCATTAGTACCGGTTCATAGCACGAACCGGTACTAAAGGTCCCATTTTC